>NW_019385102.1:0-152006 GCF_000671375.1 Centruroides sculpturatus
ACCTTTCGAGAGAAAATTTTTGTATTGAAATAACGTGACTTACGTTGCAAATCGGAAGTTCGTATACAGTTAATCGGGATCTGCTACCCCCAAGGTTTCCATATCCGGTCTCGATTTTTATCTACGTAACACCATTTTTAAGATTAAGGAAGAACAGGCAAACGGATGACAATGGAAATTTATAGGTCTACAATTTTTTCATATTGCAGCCCAATTATTGCTTTGGATTTTACAGTTATAGGGTTATTCCGTACACCTTTTTTGTATAGTTATTCGGTTAAATTGTACAGTACAACTGGGTTATTCTATACATTTTATTTGTTCTAGTTTAGGGCATAACCCTATCGAAATGGGTTCAATTTTAAATATATATATCTTTTCTTTTTAAAGTTGTTTTTAAATGTAAGCAGCATTTGTTTCGAATTTGAATAAATTTAAAATTTCAATTATTTATTGAATTTTATAAATAAATATTTATTTAAATAACGGAACCATTTTTTAAAATATAAAAAATATATATATTTATGTTACTAAAGAAAAATTGATTAATTGATTTTAAAAAATAAAATATGCAAGCGTTAGATTAGGTGTGGAAGTTTGTAATTGAAGTATCAACCCCCTGACACGTGTTTTCTTTACAACCAGTCTAGTTTGGAGTGTGCACTTGTCATATTAAAAAAAAAAATCTTCGAGTGTTCGTTAAAAAGCACGCGTAAGTGATTTTTTACAATTAGCAATCTCGGTTAGTCTAATCTGCAGATACGCGACTGCAACAATTTCCTCCCTCCCGTTACCATGACGACACGCAAAGAGCTCATTCATTGTTCCGTAGCGGTGACGATAAATGTTTGCAGATGTCTCGGAAGCTACCTTCGATTCGCGATGACATCTTGCCGTTTGTTCCTTTTAACTTAAAAATTCTATCGATTCCCAAATGTTTATGTGTTTTATAATCACGATTATTACGAGTTTACATAAACAACGGAGGAAATTTTTCTCCCCTCGACCGAATTTGTAATTAAACCAGTCATATTTGACCTTCTATCGACTAATTATACGTAACTACTCCATCTTTCATGCGTAACAAATTAATCCGCAGTGTTATTTACATTATGTAATCGTGTCGGGGTCAAGTACTCTAAAAGTCGATTGGATTTTGTTTGGGCACGTGAAATCTCAATTCGGTTTTCCTCTTTCTTCGTGAGGAACGAATGTAAAATTAAAAATTGAATCCGTAATTTAACGAACGATTATTTATTGTGACATCATCGTAACTATGTCCGGCTGCAATTTTTAGTCATAATTTAAATTATATGCTCTCCATCTCAAATTAGTAGTGTCTTGCCCCTGTAAATCATACTTTTCCTGTTAGCAATTGAGCCGTGCCGGTCATCTATCTAATTCCTTTTGGGGAAAAATTTTTTAATTGAATTCACGTGGCTTCCGGTCCAGATCGGAATTTTGTATATAGTTAATCGGGGCCTCCTGCCCCAAATCTTTCCTTATATGGTCTATGTTTTCGAGATTAAGGAAGGAAGAAAGACAATCTGACTGAAGACATAGATCCACAATTTTTTCAAATTGCAGCTCAATTATATTTTAGTCATTCGTAGATATGAATCGAGACCACGTTTTAACGATAATTATTAGAAATTTTAAAAGGTTTTCGTTGTATAGTTTTCCACATTACTGCTAAATATAACTCATAGATTTTTCCCCCTCTGTTTTTTGTTGGCGAAATCATTACTTTACAGCTTAAAATTCGGTTACTTTTATCTTTTCAAAAAGGAAAACTTACGAGTCGTATATTTTCAGATTATACGGGAAAGTATTATCCTGAAATTTTTCGAATTTTTTAAAGCTTTTCAAGCTAACTCCGATAATTCTGATTGTTTATTTTTATTCTTTAATCTCTTTAGAAGTAGTATTTTTGATCATTTTTGAATTTGTCAAGTTTTTTTCACGGCACTTCTGAAGTTAATTTCTTCTATACGAAGAGATATCGACGATTAACTCGGCTAAAAAATTAGTTTTTACTTTCTCTAATGTTATATTATAACAGAAGGAAAGTATGGCGATCGGTCAGAAAAAGACTCTTAAGATTTTTACATTTTTGGACTCGGGGATCTTCAAACGTCCAGAAATGCAAACAAAAATTCGGGTTTTTTCCCTGTATGTGTGGATGTTTGTGTGTGTGTACAGGGTGCACGATTTTCTTCAACCTCTTTAAACTCCCGTGCTTTTTGTCGAAAATTTCTGAAATTTTGCAGGGAAGTTTATGTATTAGGGGGATCAATGCTGTTAAATTTTGGTGGTTAAAGGTCGAGGAGGTGGGGAGATAAAAGGTGTTGTGTGTCATATCTCCAGTAGAGTCGGATTTAATGACAATTTTACTGGTTATTAGCATTCACAATTTTTATAAAACTATTCCCTACTTTGAAAATTAACCTTTTTGCCATTTTATAATAGTTAAAAAAATTTTTTTTTTGGATAAAATACAGTAACAGTTGGCGCTATCAAATTCTGCCGGGAAAGTTAAGCGACTCGTTGCTGGACTTTTTCTTTTTAATACTGTATACGCATCTTAAATTATGATCGATGTTGTTATTGTTTATAGCAATAATTAGTTAGTAGATTAAAGATAAAAGTTTTGATAAACCTTTCCAACTTACATTCGAGCGATTCTTAACGAAAGGATTAGTTAGAAATTTTTGTTTTCTACCAATAGTGGATTAAATTCTGGATTTCTTGACGGATTGGTTTCGTTCTAATTGCCTTTTAAGTTTAATGAACGATGGCTGCTAATCCGTTACTTTACTGCGCTTTAATGGACACCCGAAAGTATCGTCTTTAATATAGAGACTAAGAATTTGAACTTTTCTCTAAATAAATCGAAATTCTCTCCTACTATACGCGGGCCAGTGTTTTTAAAATGTTTCCATTTACCAAATTTTAGGTTTGTTTACGTAGGGAAGCTTTGGCACGCTCTTTAATAAAAGAGCGTGCCAAAGCTTCTCTACGTAATAAAGCCTTACGTTTAGATAAAAAAAAATATATATATATACGAATTATGAATTGAAAAACCGACATAATTTATCAGTATGGTGCGAAACGGGGTCTAAATATATTATTTGCATATCTTAAAACCCGTAAATTACGTATTTTAAACGCGTTGTATGTAATCTTTTTCGTATTAATCTGTCTAATGGACAAAAAAATATACACGCTGACGTTTAATGATACGTAATCTAGAGTTGAAAAATTATATAATTTACAAAATATAACGTTAAAAATGGTTTGAAAAATACGTAATTTAAGGGTTGAAAATTTATGTAAATGGCGAAGAAACTGCTTCTAAAAATCGATATAAAATGTGTCGTAGTGTAGTTACTCGATACTGAATTTATTTCGGTTCTATAATTTATAAATTTAAAAAATATATACATATAGAATTTATATTTAAGTTATTTTTAAAAATAACAGATTAAAGCAATTTGAAAAAAAAATTGTAGATCTATAAATACCCATTGCCTTTTTGTCTCTCCTTTTTTAATCTCGAGAATGGAGTTAGATGAAAGTCCTGATTAACTATAGCAGGTCCTGGTTAACTATATACAAATTTTCAGTTTACACCGGAAGTCACGTTATTTCAATTCAAATATTTCTCCTCGAAAGGAGTTAAATAGATAACCGGCACGACTCTATTGCTAACAGGAAAAGTATGATTTACAGGGGCACGACTACTAATTTGAAGTGGAGAGCATATATTTTAAATAAAATTAATTAAAAATATGAGAAAAATTGCAGACTGGCGGTTGTGACCATGCCACAATAAAATAATTGCTGGTTTATTTTTAGAATTTAAATTTAAAAAAATCTTGCTACGAATATATAATCTTTTTTACAAAGAATTATTTAAATATGAAAAAAGAGCTTAATTATGGAATTTCACGCGAAGAACTTTTATTAAGAAATGTAGTTTTTGAAACAAATAGGAAAAAAGAAACAAAAACATAAGATTTTTTGTTAATAAATAAAATTTTCAACGAAGAAACAAGATAAAAAATTTCATGAAGTCATCTAGAAGGGAAAACTATATAATTGGGATATTTTTTAACTCGTTTGATCTCCTTCCATTTTCTTTTATTTACTAAAAAAAACTATGTTTTCCGCCATTACGGATGCTTTTACTAACGACATATTCTAGCCAAAACTACGAAAATATAATATTTAAATTCGTATTTTTACAATAATAATAAAAGGAAACCATCGTTTTCTATTGTATTTGCTATTATTATTTGCAATGTTTCAACGAGGAAACAATTTAAACGTAATCGTATAAAATAACTGCGATGCATTATGGAAAGAATACTATAACAAATGACTACAAACGAGCTACGTTAAGAATAGGAACGGTTAATATAAGGGGAAAATAAGAATTTGTCATAAATTTTAATCGAAAATTTTTAAAAAATAATAATAAATCACTGGCAGAAATATTATTTTTACTACTTTCTTTTCGCAAACATACGATACAGATGTACTGTACGTGATCTCAATGTTGCAGTTTTCTGAATTTAAATATAAAGATAGAAAAACAAAAGTTACAGTAATATTATTTTCAGTTTTTTGTGAGGGGAAAAAATTACAAATTGTAGAATAATTGAATAATATTGTTATTGAATTTAGGATTTTAGTTTATGTTCCTTTTGTTTTTCTCTTGTTTCATTCAAGAAACTGTAGAAAAATTCTTGTATCTCGTATTACTCGCTGCAGTAACCAATTTATTTTCTTTATCATATATATATTATTAAATTTTTCTACATTGGTAAAAAAAAAGTGGTTCGTATTTAAAGCTTTAAGTAAAAAATGTATTGGTAATTAGATTATTGTCCTTTAAATGAACTAAACCTGGAAATTTTTATGCTGTAAAAAGTTCTAATTTAATTAGAAATTTATTTTCTTAATGAAATTTTTGTATTAAAATATTGCATTATTATATTTGTGGGCCTTTAAACCGATACATCGAAGAGGTCCCCTCGAAAATTATCATTAAAAAAACACATTTAAAGCTAGGCCTCTCGAACGTGGCCATTTAAAGTGAGGCCCTAATCCAATCTTACGTGTAAATTAGACGTTGAATTTACCTAATTATTTAACAGTCCCGAAGTAAAATGTAACCTGCCAAGCTATTCCCTCTTTCCTATTTCTTCTTGGTTTTTTGGGGGGATTTATTATAGGAAAGCTCAATTTCTATAATATCTTCTATCTCCAGATAGGTTCATGGTGACAAGCACATGTGGATTAGCTTATAAAGCATGGAAATTGGTTGCCAAGACAACGTTAATGACGGCATTGGAATGATGATTTGTAATTTCTACGTTTAACAGAATCAATATTAACCCATACAAATATCAAATATGAAAAAGGCCTTCCAATATATTATATTATTTTTTTAAAAAAACTGATCAGAAAGTTTATTTTTCAAGAGTAAAATTTATTCATTGCAGATTTTTTTTAGTACAAAAGTCATTTTTCCTATTATTAAATAAAATGTAAGAAAGATAAGATTACTTTTTTTTGTATGGTTTTATCGAATGGTTTATCTACTTTAAATTATTTCCTTCCAGTTTTTTCAATTTTCGACGAGTAAATATTTACCAGAGTTTTACTTTTTTCTATGAAGATTTTGAACAATTTTTAAAACAGCAAAGAACGAAAAAATTACTTTTTTTTTTCTATTTTATAAGTATGAGAAGTAAATTGAGAAATATAGAAACTTGCGATTATTAGAAATGTAAAAGATAAAAAATAACACAATTTTTCATTTATTCTAAACTTATATAAGAATAAATTTGTTCGTATTTTAATAAATTAAATATTTAATTCAAGAATTTTCTTCTGAAAAGAGTTAGATGACCGGCACGACTCTATCGCTGACGGGAAAAGTATGATTTACAGGGGCAAGAAACTATTAATTTGGGATGGAGAGCATATATTTTATATTAAATAAATTAAAAAATATGATTAAAAATTGCGGGTTGGAGTTGTGTGTGACCATGTCACAATAATTGCTTGTTTTGTATTCGATTCTTTGAATTAACCATGGTATCGACCTTTTTAATTAAAAAAAAATAAGATTAAAGGCATTTAATTATGCAAATTTTGCTGTTATTTAGTTAATGTAAAATACTCTTTGTACGAAACTTAAACAGAACAAAGTTTTCAGAAAGTTACGAATACGCTTTTGATTTTATTTTGTGCAACGTGTACATTGGGTTTGCATAATAGAAATTGTTAGTTTGTCTTTTCTTTGCTAAAAATATCTATTTATCTAAATATTGTTCACTTATCGAGTGAGATTATCTTTAGAGATTCTGTCAAAGTTTTCTTTTATAAAGAACGGAATTTGTTAAGGAATCAATATCGTCAAATATAGCCACAAATAACTGATAGAAACTTTAATTTTTGTGTTAAAAATATAAAGTTTCTTCTACTTGTTTGTAAAGAAATACTCAAAATGTCTCTGTTTAAAATTTAAGAATTATAATAAATGCTTTTTGCATTATTGAAGCTCTCTAAAGCGAATTTGAAAACATTGTAGACCTATAAATAGCCACTGGCTGTCTGTCCTTCCTTAATCTCGAGAACGGTGTTACATAGATGAAAGTCAAGGCCAAATATGGAACGATTAGGAGCAGGAGGCCTAGAGTACCTAGAGTAACTATATACGAACTTCCGGTCTAGACAGGAAGCCACGTGATTTCGATAAAAAAATGTTTCTCAGAACGGAATTGCATAGATGACCGGCACGACTCTGTTGTTATCAGGAAAAGTACGATTTACAGGGGCAAGCCACTATTAATTTGAGATGGCGAGCATATATTTTAAATGAAATAAATTAAAAATATGATTAAAAATTGCAACCTGGTATCGCGACGGGCTGTCTGGTCTTACCAGAAGAACCACATATAATCACTGAACAAATGAAAAATTGAATTTACACTCGGAAATCTATTTAATTTCGATGAAATACGAGAAATTTATGAAGATTTACGATTTAATTTCGTTGTGTAAGGAAAAACAATATTTGATGCGATGCGCCTGTTTGATTCGTATTTTAATAAAATGCATCAACATCCTAATCCAATATTTCTTTCGATTATTCAGTAGCTTTGCATTTACTCCGTTTGTCGTGAAAAATTCACTGCAGTGAAATTTGAAATTTAAAATTTTATTTTATTCAAATTACATTGAAATTTAAAATTTTATCGTAATAGATCTATAAAGAGTTTATATATTTCATAAATCTAACACATGATATATGTAAACCGGAGAAAGACTTAAAATTTTATCGAAATCGATTCAAAATTACAGTATTTTTTACCAAAATAAAGAACTGAAATATTTAATTGGTCTGAAATTGGAAAAAAATTCCCACTGTCTTCAGTGAGTTAGATAGACGAAAGCCGAGACCATATATGAAAAGTTTAGATTTGTTTCTTTTAAATATATATAAATAGAAACATGGTAAATTATCATTTCAATAGTTCTATCCGTTCTATAGGTTTCTCGGCAGTTTCCAACTCTTATAAAGATCGTATTACAGATTTAAATCGGTTCAAATATTCCCCATTCGATAAAAATCCGTATAGGTTTCGAAATACCATAAAAAGGCTAAAAATATATCCGGAGGATTACTGTTCTCGTAATGTCTCTTCTCTTCTGTTAGATAAGCCAAGGTAGTTTCTACACATCCACAAAATATATTCACTAATCTGTCTCCAGTTTTTATAACCTAGCCTCGGTCAGGTGAGATAAGACCCAGAAAACATTTTTCAATTAATTTCCAACTCGACAAAACAGTGTTTTTTTTTTAAATTTATTCGTCTAAAAAACGTAAAATATATTAATCGCATTACTTGGTAATTAAAAAGGCAGCCAACCCAATGAAAGGTTCCAACTTATCGATTAATTGGGCTGCAATTTGAAAAATCGTAGACCGATAAATTCCCACTGACTGCCTGTCTTTCTTTAATCTCGGGAATGGAGTTACATAGATGAAAGTCGAGACCAGNGTAACAACCGTTGTATCATTAAACATTATTGTCGTACCTTTGTCTTTTGTATAATTACGTATTCATTTTAATGTTTTCTATTTTAATTTTATTTATATAAGGAAAATATTGATTATTATTATTATTATTATTATTTTTATTTTTTATTTATTTACGAAATACGTACTAATAGATGGCAGTGTAGTTAATATCGATTGGTTTTATTTTCTACCGCTAGGGTGCGCTTGGACAGATCTAGTTGCGCGGTTGAAGCCGAAGGATAGAAATCGCACTTCAGGATGAGACTAGGCGAGGCTGATTGCTGCGCACCAACCAGGTAAGCGACGTTCGTTTTATAAAGATGACCGGGATTGGTTAGTCCAAGCAAATGACGTCATAAATATCGAGGAATTGGAAATACTACCCGACCTGTTGTCTGGTTTGATTTTCGATTTTGGTCCTCGTTGATTTAAGCTGGCTTTAATTATTAATTAGATTTATCGGGTTTTAATTCTCTTCGAGAAAATTCGCATTTAAGATTGTCTTTTCGTAATATTCTTCAAAACAAAACTAATTTAATTAATTTTCTTTTAACAGATGTAAAAGTTTTAGATTTGTAAAACTAATTCTTATTATTACAAAATCTAAAGAAATTAAAGCGACGTTTTAGTAAAGTACCGTTAAATAAAAAAAAAAAAAGAAAGGAAGGAGGGAAAAATATATACATTAGAGAGTAAATTACTGATACACACACGTCACGAACTCAATTATTTCGTTTGACTTTTATAACTTAGAATACAACGTGACAACGAGCATTAATATCGCCGCGAAAAAAGTGTCATTTAGTCAACTCGTGATCAAATGGGGATGTACGATCCCCGTATTTTGCTCGACCAAGTCACGCAACGTCACAAATTGATTGCGTGACAATAAGAAACATCAACGAGTGAAACCTGTTGCCCCCCAAAAAATAAGGTATTTTATGCACCGTTCTGTAGAATATATATATATATAAATGATTTAATTTTATTTATTTTCCTTTCCAGTAAACAAAATAAAAAAAAAAATAATAAAAAGGTTTAGAGAAAAATCGATGGGTTAAATTCTAGCGTCATTTTATTAACCGAAGTTATAATCAATTTTCTCTAATTTAATAAAACAGATGGATATTTAATTAATTTAAATCAGTATCGGTGAAATGATATTAATTCGATTATCAAAACAAATTATTGAAGAGGTTTAGTAAAGGTATTTTGATTGAAAGATTCTCCTACAAACAGAATTTATTCCCCATTTTCGAAATTTTCCACATCGTAAAATTCTCCTTTGATAATTGTCGAGAACAAAAATCGAATGTTTCTAAACTTAGACACGTCCTTACAAAGATGTTATGTCAATAATACTCGAAGATCAGAGAACCATATTAAGGATTCCCCTTAATAATCTCTCATATTCTGATGGATATTTCGCTCGAGGGAATATTACATCTATATGATAATCAATTGCAAGATTTATAAATTATGGATAATTTAATTGGATTGTTTCAAATGATCTACTGTCGTTTTAATATTATCCGATGCTCGTGATGAATGTAAGCGGGTGTAGGAAGAAAAAGTGAGTGATAATATCGAACGATGGAAAGCTGATTAAAAAAAGAATGCCAGGTGGCGAAGAAAGACAATCCGGTGATAAAAAAAAATACCAGCTGAATTTGAGGCCTTCTTGCTGGTCTTTACAAAAGTAAATGACGTCCATCTATTAATTTTCAAAATAGTCAATTATATAAATATATTATTTCATCGAGAATTAATGGTGTATTTTTCTCGAAATTCGTTAAATACGTTTTCGTCTCCATAATTATCATTTTTAACAGTCGAAAAGTGGATTCGGAGTATTGTTTTCTTCTCCAGGAGATATTTCTTTTATATAATTTCTTTATTTTACTTTCTTCTACAAGAATTGATTGTTTTCTTCGATGAATTTTCAATACAGATATATGAACAAAACTCTTTATTATTTATATGGAAATTGCATTGAATTTCTCAAAATATTTCATGCTTTTGTTTATAATATTTAAATTATTATTATTATTATAAGTTGGATAAATTCAATAAATAATTTGACCACTTCTCTATTTTTATTTTTTCATTTAGTTTTTTCAACTCGAAATAACATTCCTTTCTCGGCTCAGTAAAATTTCGATACTTTTTGAGAGTTTATATTCCTTTGAGAACACTTCATTTTCCAATTCAATACTTCACACATATTTTAATATTTTATAGTTTTCTCCCCCTTCTTTTTCACAACAGATATTAAATAGTTCAGAAAGGAATTGGAGTAGATTCTGTACAATATAACTCGGTAGCAGCTGTTATACTTTATTTTTTCAACTTTTTCGATCGTACAATTTGTTTTGTCGTCTCTACTACGTACCGTACTTTATTATTACTACTTATGTACTAGAATTTCTTCCCTTCTTGGCAGCAACTATACACTCTTACACGGCTTTTTATTATTATTATTATTATTATTTATACAACTTGAAATTGATATTTCCATTTTACATTTTCTCAATCGGTTTTTATGATTAATGCGTATACATTTTCAGAAAATAAATATTTGATTCAATATATACTTTACAGTTTTCTTTACTTCTTTTCGGCAAAATAAAAGATTTTAATTATTTCGAGTGCAAAATCAATAGAAAAATAAAGTAGTTTCAAGTGTCCAAAGTCACAAATCTTTAATTAAATATAAAAAATAATAAAATCTGACGGAGGTAATTCGATGTCGAAGAGATTATTTTAGATCAATCCGATTAATTATGGTTAATTATAGCCTTATCGATCGATATTTTGCTCGATTTCCTTTACGAGTATTTAATAGGAATAATATATATTAATTTCTCTCGCGACTAAGAATATTTCGAATAATAAAAATAGAGTAGCATTAAAGAATTTAATTACTGTCTAGCCTATATTACAAGAGGGATTTCCATTCCGCTTTCAATTTTCTCAAATGAATAGATAGATAATTATTATTGTTATTGTTTTTTAATGTATAAAAGTTCTTAAATTCTGAAAATTAGACGTCATTTTTAAATCTAAATCGGTTAAAATACGGTTCTGTCCATACGTATTCTGTGGTACTAAGCTATGGCACTCGGAAGATCCTGCATTCTCCATCAAATAATAATGGATAATAAACGTTAATTATTTTTTAATGAGCGAGGAATTATGCTTTATCTTATTTAAGTTTTTTTTTAATAAATTCGGCCTCGTGTACAAGTATATTTTAATTTTAAAATTATGCAAGAAGTCTCACCGAAAAATACCACTAGAAACTACTAAATTTCATGATTTACCATCCATAAACGAATTGCATAATAATATAAATTCGGAATTTCTTGATAGAATGATAAGGAATTCACTGGTTTGACGAGAAACATCGAGGACGTGTTAGAAGGACGTTAATGTTAATTATTACATGGAAGAGTGAAATTATGTATGGAGGTTAAATGCATCAAACACTTTCACTATGATTAATGGAGATTTGGTAATTGAAATAGAAACACGAACAACGTTGTCCTTATTTTGATCATTTGTAAAATCAAGCTAGTCGGAAGAATTAAATTTACCTCATACAATGACCATTCTGGAAGAATAATTCCTAATTGCAACCTCTCCGCACTTACAGTTATAATTACCTAAAACGAAATAAATGCATTACAATTTGTAATAATTCTAGAATAACGAGAAAGTCTTAGTTTAATATTTCTAGTGGTAGGATAGTCAAGAAAAGTAGTGTTAAAGAATAGTCATTTTAATCTCAAGATGTAGTAAATATTTCAATCGCCAGCTTCTATTAAAGATCAGGACATTACTTTCGTCTTCGTTAAAAATCTAACTTTGAACATTGATATTGCAACAAGTATTTAATTTTGTACGAATTCTCGTAGATGCTTCGATAGTCGGAACAATGTTGCGATAAATTTATTCCGAATACGACAACGAAAATGACTCCAACGGAATATAAATAGTCGCTTTAAATAAGATTCAAATGCAAATTAAATCCGCAGAAAGAGACGAAATGTGAAGGAATAGACTAATGAATTGAACGGATAAATTATTATTATTATTATTATTGTAAATCTATTGGATAAAAAAGAAATAATAGCAAACAAAAGTCTAAGTTATAAATGTCTTGCATCGTTTTTTGATAGAATCTTTAGTAATAAAACTACTCGAGTCTCACTTGCTCATCGACTGACTGATATAAAACACCCAATATGAAGTATTACAGATAAAAACACGACATTTATGCAAGTAGATTTTAGAATTTATCTATATTTCTAACAAATTCAATATTTAGGGAAACTTTTTATTCATTTTTTAAATGAAAAAGTTTGTTTTGTGATACTTAACACTAAAAGAATGATTGTAAAGGTTACTTTGTGTAAGTTGACATTTGTGCATTTACAATATTGTAAAGAAAGAAACCTAAATGTTTAATTATTGCGAACCCAAATCTAAAAATATTGATTGTTTTTCAAAGCATATTAAACCAAAAGAAAAGCGATAATTTCATCATATTACTTTTTACTCCTTGTACTGGTGTTTTAGTAAGTAACGGTCCAACTGTATGAAATAAGAAATGTGTAAAACCCTTAGAGAACACTGAAGAGGAACCGAAATGTTACACCGGTTCGAAATGCATATGTGAAAACTAATAAAAGAATTTATTAACCTTTGCTGTGAGATAGTCTACCAAAAGGATTAAAGAGACAAAAAATTCACAAACGAATAAATACAGCTATAACCAGAATATTCAACATTTTTTAAAGTATTTCAATCAATATTTTTTTTATTATTTATAAGAGACAATGGTTTAATATCGTGTCTTTCATTCCGTGATTGTTAATTAGAAAGCAAAATGTCCAATAATATATATATAATTTATAAGCCAAATATAAATATTTACAAGTCAAAGTATCAGTATTAAAAGCGAGAATAATATACGAAGTGGGTTATTTACGATAAAGCTTGCAAGTGTAAACCAATTTGCTGGTAACAATGTATTGTGAACCTTCAGAACATTGATTTTGAATAAGAGGAAACTTGAGAAAATCCTTTATGTTATAAAAAAAAAAGAAAGCAATTTCAACGTTATATTGAATAGATATTATATTCGTTTGTAAACTTCAATACTGAATGTTTAATATATATATATTGTAAGTACAGTGAAACTTACTAATGTGACCACTGAAGAGACCAGCTCAAAGTGATGACTTTACGCAGTAGTTTCTTATATCTCGAGATACCGTACAAAGCAATCAAATTAAGTGAGAATTTTTACATTTACAGCGATATAACGTAGCTAGTTTACATACTTTACTATCATTTATCGATGGAAAAATTTTATTTCTCTCTCTTATAATTGCCGAATTAATTGTGGAAATTACTAAAATATAAATATGGGGAAGTTTTAATTATTATTTTTAATTATTCTGACCATTCGAAGGGAATTTACGCCGATACATTTTGAAGACGAGGAAGTATTTCTTAGTATAAAAAAGAATAAATAAATAGTGGGTTGATTAAATAAATATTGATTTTTAATCCTTCGCAGACGAGTACTTATTTTTGTCATTGTCGTAAGTCAAACAATGGCAACTCGTCGACTTCGACTCTTAGGTTGTAGGACCGAAGATGGCGATCGATAACGAAACCAAAACGACCATTTCGCAACTCCTGCATTGTTTAGCTTGGGCAAACCTTACTCCGTCGTTTTTTGTTTGTCTCTTGAAATTCCATTTCTGAATAATTAATTAATCGCCGTTTTATCCTCCGACCAACATTGACTGGACTCGGATCTGCTCAGTTTCCGTTTACACTCGAAAGATCTCTTTATTTATCGGATGTAAACTTCTTTTCTGTCAGTTTGCGTTTTCCGGATACTTCTTACCACTGTTAGAAAATACAAACTGACAGAGAAATCCTCGAAGAAAGACACGAAACGAACGCTGGCAAAAAGAATTATGAGTACGGTACTAAAAATAAATAACGTATTAAGAATAATACCTTTAAAAAAAATAAACGGGAAAATACCAGTGGAGGATTGTGTAAATGTGTACGAAATTATTGGCATTCTTTATAAGATAATAACTAAAATTTCTGCTTTTAATTCTTTAATTACATTCTCTTTTATGTAAAAATCCACACATTTTCAAGTGTTTTAAGTAGTTTACTGTTTCGTAAGTGCGTAAATGAAAAATAGTTTACTTATTTTTTTAAAAAAAAGTTTTATAATAAGTCATTGGATTGTAATTTGAAACAATTGTAGACCTATAAAATCCTAGAGTGGAGTTACACGAAAGACGAGAACGGATATGGAAAGATTAGGGGCAAGAGGCCCCCTCCTGCCCCTAATCTTTCCATACTTAACTAATTAACTATTATACGTGAATTTAATTCAAAAATGTTCCTCCGAAAAGAGTTAGATGACCAGCACGACTCTATCGCTGGCAGGAAAAGTATGATTTACAGGGGCAAGACTACTAATTTGAGGTGGAGAGCATATAATTTAAATTAAATAAATTTTTAAAAAATACGAATAAATATTGCAGCTCGGCATTGCGACTATGTCACAATAAAATAATTTATGTTTATATTTTAATATTTCAAATAACTAATACGGCATAACTTTTATTTAATGAAGCCAATGTACTGTACATTTAATTTTTAAATGGAATATTTCGTAAATTATAAAAATAATATATAATATTACTCAAATGTTAAATATAGAATGAACGTTTCTAAAATACATGATTTAATCGCGTGATTCACTCGCATTAGGAGTCACCGAATTACGTGTAAACTGATTTTAACCGTTCTTAAAATATACCCGTTTGGTATTATTTTTTATGTCGAAATTTATAAATATCGTAAAGTTAATCTTGTATAATTCTTAACGAAAATAGTGAACGGTAAATATTTCTATCGACATAGGAAAAAAAATTGAGAATATTAAGAAGTACGAACAGAATTGAATTCCCAAAGACATTTTAAAACTCCAAAATGAAAAATAAAGATAACATAAAAAAACATTTTAAAGTAAAATATACAGCAGATAGTCTTTTTATTTCGTCTCCGGATTTATACTTGATGTAAACATTCCTAAATGCAAATGGCTTCTATATGAAATACGACGTGAAAATAAAATCCTTTATACAAAAGTCTTTCTCGTTGTCCATAGCGAAATATTTTTAATTCTAATATGATCTTTATGTAATTTCTTCTTTCCTTACTCCCATCTTGCCCATTTTGGATTACTTTTATAGAGACGTACAATCATTTGAATACAAATGTATATTGTTTTATTAAAATTATAATATATTGATAATATAATTATATATATATTTTTTTAGATTTGAATACCGAAAAAATGAATCAAAAATCAGAAATATTTCTTGGCCGCCCACGTCATGAAGTGGGCTGGCAATTTGTTATTTGGCATCGCTCCTGACCTTGCCATGTCCATGAACGTTTGGGGAAGACCCAGCGAATGTCCGTCGACCTCGTCTCCACCATTAAATTTGCAGCAGCAACAGGTTTATCCATTCGGTTTACAGAGTGATTTGGGAAATTTCGGAGTACGACCTCCAAAGGTAAATACCATTCTTATCAAAGATAATTAATATTAAGGCAGGATCCAGTATAAATACATACCAGTAAGACCGATTGAAAAAAAAGGACGATCGGGTGGTAAACCGAAAAGATAATTGAAAAAGATCCGTCTTTTTCAATCATCCTTTCCAAACTGGAGGAAAAAAAAAAAATTGGAATTGGTCAAAATAATAGTCCAAACTTAATGAACCATAATGGGCTCCCCTGCCTTAAATGTAATTACATTACCTAAAATATAATCAAAACTTTACATACAGTCATTAATCTAATTTCTTCGTATCTCCCATAACGGCAATCTTATTAGGAAAATTGAAATTATACGTGTTTCTCGAGTTTTTAAAGACATTTTTCACGTATAAAAGAATGTACATTTTTCTTTATATTATTATAAACGTAAATTATAATTAATGTACAAAGAAAATTTAAGCGAATGTTGACATTCGAAAGAGATACGAGATATTATTGACTCCATTTACTTACCATACTTATGAAGGTGAATGATATCTTTAATATTATCTTCGTTATCATTTATCATATTTTTTCTTTACTGGAATTACATGTTTTGTCAGAAATGTATCCAAAAAATTAAAAAAAAATCCATTAAATCATCAATCAGAAAACGTTATTATGGCTTGATAATTTGTAAATTAGAATTTAGATTTCTTTTTTACGTTGCTTAGTCTTCAATTTAAACATTTATTTGGTATTATTATTTCAATTTTTTAAANTAATTATATATATATTTTTTTAGATTTGAATACCGAAAAAATGAATCAAAAATCAGAAATATTTCTTGGCCGCCCACGTCATGAAGTGGGCTGGCAATTTGTTATTTGGCATCGCTCCTGACCTTGCCATGTCCATGAACGTTTGGGGAAGACCCAGCGAATGTCCGTCGACCTCGTCTCCACCATTAAATTTGCAGCAGCAACAGGTTTATCCATTCGGTTTACAGAGTGATTTGGGAAATTTCGGAGTACGACCTCCAAAGGTAAATACCATTCTTATCAAAGATAATTAATATTAAGGCAGGATCCAGTATAAATACATACCAGTAAGACCGATTGA
Organism: Centruroides sculpturatus; assembly: GCF_000671375.1. Classification (NCBI taxonomy): domain Eukaryota; kingdom Metazoa; phylum Arthropoda; class Arachnida; order Scorpiones; family Buthidae; genus Centruroides; species Centruroides sculpturatus. The sequence goes on from NW_019385102.1 coordinate 16,811, forward strand.
AAAAAAAGGACGATCGGGTGGTAAACCGAAAAGATAATTGAAAAAGATCCGTCTTTTTCAATCATCCTTTCCAAACTGGAGGAAAAAAAAAAAATTGGAATTGGTCAAAATAATAGTCCAAACTTAATGAACCATAATGGGCTCCCCTGCCTTAAATGTAATTACATTACCTAAAATATAATCAAAACTTTACATACAGTCATTAATCTAATTTCTTCGTATCTCCCATAACGGCAATCTTATTAGGAAAATTGAAATTATACGTGTTTCTCGAGTTTTTAAAGACATTTTTCACGTATAAAAGAATGTACATTTTTCTTTATATTATTATAAACGTAAATTATAATTAATGTACAAAGAAAATTTAAGCGAATGTTGACATTCGAAAGAGATACGAGATATTATTGACTCCATTTACTTACCATACTTATGAAGGTGAATGATATCTTTAATATTATCTTCGTTATCATTTATCGTATTTTTTCTTTACTGGAATTACATGTTTTGTCAGAAATGTATCCAAAAAATTAAAAAAAAATCCATTAAATCATCAATCAGAAAACGTTATTATGGCTTGATAATTTGTAAATTAGAATTTAGATTTCTTTTTTACGTTGCTTAGTCTTCAATTTAAACATTTATTTGGTATTATTATTTCAATTTTTTAAATAATTATTCTCTTATTTGTTATTTTTCTTTGGAGATTGTGAATGGTAAATTCAATCTCCTGTAATTTACTTAATCTTTTCTTTTTTTTTTAATCCAACCCGAATATCTAATCAATAAATAAATTATATAATTGCAATTAGCTCATTTAATGGGATATAATTGACTAGGTAGAGTGATTAAAATATCACTAGTTTTGTTTTAATGATGAATTTAAATTGGAATCGTATTCCGTGGAATTAAAATCTTAAATGGTCAATTTAATTATTTGTTTACATTTAATACGTAAGGATGTATTTATAGAAGGGGTTTTTATTCGACTGAGTCTATAAGCCACAAATGTCTGAAGGACGTCTGAAGGTCGTGTATTACTACTTCCCATTTGATCATCGACCGCTTTTCTCCCTGACAATTTTCAAACTTTAACTACGTTTAAATAAGTTTGTATTTAATAAATAATTATAATTAATATAGAATATAATTATTGTGTTTTTGTCGTGTTAGGTGTACCCGGATTCGGAATATGTTTACGGTCGAAGTCGGAGGTCGTCGCGACATCGAAGCCACTCGCCCACTGGTATCAGGGGTGAAGAGGTGCTTCCTTGTAGCACCTCTTATAACTCTCTTACGTCACCCGGAGCAATGCCTTCGGGTGGTAGCCTGACGTCTAGCATTAACGATCTGTCTTTCGAGGCAGAACAGTTGGAAAGAGCCATTAGACACAACGATCCGGCGTTCGTTCGAAGAATGCTGGAAATACACCACGGGAGGTTTCCCGTCAATTTACACGGTAGTTTGTTAGATAAATCCAGTTGTGGATCTCACAGTCATTGCGTCAGTCAGGATGTGGAGATCCTGTTAAGGAAGAGTCAAACGCTTTTGGATCGACTGGACAGGAGAGAAAGCATGTCCACCGATCAGGAATCACCACCGATTTTTTCTAACGCTCTACACCTGGCCATCGAACACAACTCGGTGGACGTGGCTAGGATATTATTAAAATACGGTGTAGATCCCAACGAAGGCGGAGTGCCCATAGAAACCGGCGATCCTTGGAGAAGAGAGAGTTATTCTGCCACATCGGAAGATAGTTGCCCCGAAAGGTGTCGACGACCGAGCCATCTTTTAAGTCCGGGCACTGCTAAATTTCTAGTCGCTTCTAGTCCTAGTAATAATAGTGATCTTAGTAACGATAGTTGTTCTCCGATAGCCGTAACTCCTCCCAGACATTACATCACCATTAATACGGACTTGCAACCATCTCTAAAAACTATTTATACCGGTATGGACGGTCGACAAGTGAGTTACGACGAAGAGTATATTAGAGATACATTATATTTACTTCCTCCTATATATCTAGCCGTGGCTCTCGGTAACGATATTATGGTACATTTGTTACTAAAATATGGAGCAATACCTAATGTCCAAGATCAACACGGAGTTACGCCTTTGCACTTAGCCGCTTGTCAGTCGAGGATCCCTTGGCAATGCGTGCGTCATATATTAGAAAGCGGTGGACGTCTTGCAATTTGTAATCGTCAAGGAGTTACGGCCTGTGATATGGTCGACCAAGATTTAAAAAAATATCAGATTTCTCTCATTGACGATGCGCTCTCTTGGCTCGTTCCTCCTCAGAGTGCTCCTCCTTCTGTGGTTGCACCTTCCACGCCGGCTCCACAAATGGTGGCGGCCGAAGACGGATTTCTTTTTGGTTCTAATTTTCGTAGCAACATATTGAAAAGATTCCAAGCCGTACCACCGGATCAAAAGCTACAGCAGCGTCAAACACCCTCTAGGAAGAGAGACTTTCTTTCGGTCGACGATATGAATCGAGTCTCGCCCGAAGGCATTTCGTGTTCGTCACACGCCGAGTCTCTTCACAGTCGCCATAGCAACAAGAGCATTCAAAGCGGGGACGAAGACAAGGTAAGTTGCCTTATTTGCTCTTATTTTCTTTATTATTCAAATAATATCAACGAGTGAACAGTCTACGCTTATTGCCACATTTAATTGTATAACAAACAAACACAGTAGCCTGTGTTATATCTTTTTGTTGGGGTTGTCTTTACGAAAAAAGCTATTAGTCACGTGTTATGGATACTGTCATCGACGTTAATTGACTGAGGTTCTCGGTCTCATTTCCTTCCTTGGGCGTATTATCGGTGTCTAAGCCTGTTATCTGCTGGCCGTGTTATTTATATTGTAATTTGTTATCTCTTTCTTAAGAAACGTTTACTATAATCAACTACTTAAAGCTGTTTCTTTAAATGAATTGATTAAATTTTTTCAATTTTCCAACAAACATCTGGTTTATGGAGTCGTCCATTAATTACGTGTACCTTTTTTTTTCAGCCACTTTTGATCGTTTCCTCCGTGTTGTGTAGAATGACGTACAATTTACAACCCTCGCCCTTCCTTAAACTGTACACGTAATTAATGGACGACCCTTTATGTAAGGTCGTAGTCGTAAAGCCATTTAAGTTGTAACGGTTTAAAAATATTTCCTTGTTTATTCAAACGTTTATGTGTATTCTCATACATAACAATAAATTATAAAAAAATAAATAACAGATTAATTTTGGCACAAGTCAATCAATAAATACAAGGTGTGGCAATTTAATTCTCGTAATGCACCTTTTAAAAATAAATATTTTAATAATTTTTAAGGAATTTTACATACAAAATCTTCTTACAATATGAAAGGTATAATTTTTAAAAATCTAGCAACGAGTTGCTTAACTTTCTCGGCAACGTTTGGTGGCGCCATCTGTTATCATATTTTATTTTAAAATTTTTTTAATATTTGTAATTATTATATAATTACAGAAAGCTTAATTTTGAGGATAGGGGTGGGTTTTATAAAAATTGTAAATGCTAATAACCAGTAAAATCGTCAATAAGTTCGAACCTACTGGAGATATGACACGACCCCTTTATCTCCCCATATCCTGAACTTTTATTCACCCAAAATTTATCCCCTAATACACAATCCTTCCTGCAATATTTTAGAAAATTTCGACTAAAAGCACAGGAGTTATTGAGCTTCAAAGACTGAATAAAATCGTGCCACATACATACATATACACAAACTAACATCCGTATATAGAGAAAAATCTCCCGGATTTTTTTGTGGTCATTTTCTATGTTATTCAAATTGTTTTATTTATTAGTTACTCAAAATTTTAAAAAAACAAGGAACAATTAATGATACTGCAGTAACCGAAGAGTTAGTCAATAATGAACTAATGTCACAGTAAATCGATTCGTTGGTTAAAAAGAAAGATAAATAATTATATTTGTAATATAACTTGTTCAAATGAGCGATAAAGTTGGCAATCGAGAGGCATTCATCCGGGTTTACCAAGAATACCAGAATCGATTCCCAGTCGATCTTTATTCTTCTGGATATAAGACGGTGGTGCACCAGCCGGTGCCACCATTTCATCAACTTCTACAAATGATTCTCTTTCACTCGAAACCTTGTAAAATTTTAAAACTTAATTAAGAAAAGACAGACAGACGGACGGACGGACGAAAGTGGGAATTTACGAGTCTACAATTTTTTCAAATTTTAACCCAAAAAAATATACTGTGCGTACCGTACGTAGTGTAAAAGAGGAGCCCTAAAGCTATCGTAAAAAGTCTTATAAGCTTGGCCATTGTTGCTTTATAATGCAGTGGAGACGTACAGTACGTACAACACTGCAATTATTTCGTTTTATATGAATTTCATGTTGTACGAGTCACTTATATTTTACAAATACGTGTGCCGGGCTGTGAACGGCTCACGTATTTGTAAAATCTAAGTGACTCGTACAACATGGAATTCATATAAAACGGAATAATCAACAGTGTTATAGGGGAGTCGAAAATTAATGCACGAGATGAGTGTAATTATCAACGTTGTCGCATTACACTAGAAATAACCATTAGAAACGATGCATTTATCTAACATTAATAAAATTTTATTTATTTATTTATCTATCGAATGAAAGAGAAAATAAATCATAGATAACAAAACTAATCTTTCTTGGGATTGTTTGATTGCTCCTATGACGAAAACAAACCGATCAATTGCTTTCTGTTCGGATTATCAATAGATTCATCCGGCGTAGTGACTATTGCGATATCATCTCCTCTTTCTGATTAACAGATTTTCAACCATCATTCAACTTAATGCTTTCATCTCTACACCCGATCTTAATGGAAATAAATTGTATACACTTACAAAATATATACTATATATATATATAACTTATTTACGGAGGAACCATTAAGTAATTGAGCTGAAATTTGAAAAAATTGTAGACGTGAATTCCCACACTGTCTTTCCTTAATCTCGAGAACGGTGTTAGATAGGTGGAAAGATTAGGGGTATGAGACCCCGATTAACTATATACGAATTGTGAATTTAATTAACAAAACTTTTCCCCAAAGGAATTAGATTAATTCCTAACGCTATAAAGGAAAAGTGTGATGTACAGGGGTAAGACACTACCAATTCTCTTTGACTTTAGACTTGGATTTTGAAAAAAATTTAAGTGTTTTTTTAGATTCTTGTTAATGAAACGGCTATTAATCTAATTAGAATGAAATTTCTAACATAATTTTAATAAAACTAACTTTGTTTCTTTAAACGAATCATGAATTGATACGGATATAACTGAACTATCTAAATTGATGATGAAACTTTCGGGTCAAATGTTACTTTATTCGGCTTGCGGCCCGATAAAATAATAAAATTAAACATATGTTTCGTATATTCTAAATATAGAACGTAATTTACTTTAATTTTTATGGATTTAGGAGGGATTTTAGGTCTTATTTTTCTTGTACCTACAAGATGTGCAAAACCGGCGCCACAAAAAGGGCCTGGAGCACTTGGTTGGATGCCTCCCGAGGTCAGCCAAGTTTATTCAGCTGTTTTTCGCAGTGAGATTACGTGAGATTATTTATTACAGACAGAAAAAGGAAACTATCCTCACATAAATACAATTTTAAAGAGTAAAACATTATTTAATTTACTTCCAATATCTTCTAATTCTGTTCAGCCGATAATACAGCTAGTTGTGTCGACCTTCTTGAGCCATTGTTGAACTAAATAATTTTAATTTTGAAAAATATCGTTCTCCAATGACAATGGACACGAAAAGGATTAAAAGAATTCCCAATAATAGAAAAACTTTCAATTCATTTATTTTTGTCGGAGGAAACCCCTATTTTTTTTGCATTTCTCGACGTTTAAAGCTACTCCGAGTCAAAAAATGTGAAATTTTCGTGGTCATTTATTGGCCGATCGCTCTGTTATATATAACATCCGGAAAAGTAAAAATAAATAATTGTTTAATGTATAAATCGAACGTCTAAACGAAAAATAAAGTTGTTTAATGGACTAAATAGGAACCGAATCTTTCGGACTTTTTATCAAATTATTAACCTACAACGTACCGTATTACTATAAAATACCCATTTCGTATTATATAAAACTGTTTAATTTAATTATTTACTTTGCATTATTTATAGTAGTTAATAATATGATACGTTAATATTGTTTTTTTTTTTAAATTAAAATACAAGTCGACCCCCCTATAACACTGTTGATAATTCCGTTTTATATGAATTCCATGTTGTACGAGTCACTTAGATTTTACAAATATATGAGTCGTTCACAGCCTGGCACACGTATTTGTAAAATCTAAGTGATTCGTACAACATGGAATTCATATAAAACAGAATTATTAACAGTGTTATAGGGGGGTCGACTGGGAATTGTCTTTCAACGTAACGTTAAAATTAGTTTTAAAAAATATCTGAAGGAAATAATGAGAAGAAAACTGTCAATTCACTAGTTTGTAGTGTCTTAAACGTAAAGAAATCTTTTAAAAATGATTTAGGAAGTGGTCGATTTTATCTAAAAAATTATGCAACGTTTCGATAGAGCCTGAGAATTCGATAAATTTTTCGAAAAGACTCTACAAATGAAGTCTAACAACTCGAAGATGTCGATCTTCACTCGCACTCTTTCGGATGATTGATTGCAGGAAAACAAAGAATTCATTTAAATATTATATCAATATTCCTTTCTACGTCTTCGTAAAGGTTCGGAATAACCCATTACTGTAGGGTAATATATATTACATTAGTAAATAATCATTTGTTTTTTATTTATCCGTATACTTCTATACACCACGCTTCGTCGTTATTATATTCAATTTAATTTTAATGGCCTTTTTCTTATTCGCAATCATATTTGAGTCTGTGTTATAGATATTGATAAAGTAATTACGTGTCATATTATAGTTAATATATAAATATTCTGTTAATTAGTAGTAGATTTACGTGAAATTTTTGATGATTTTAGTACATTTCTTGCAGAAGATACGTATTTATATTTATTTTTTATTAATTTATTTAAGAAAAAAAGTATATTGATTTACCTTAGTTTCTTTTTAATTCATTCTCTTTGTTTTAATCTTAATATTTCGGAGAAATTTTCTATTGACGTAGAGGAGAACCACGAAAAGAAATCTTTAACAATTCAAAATACTTTGTTTTTACTGTATTTTAGATTATTTATAAATATTATAGGAAGATTTTATCTTTAAAATTTTCAATTGTTTTATATATTCTATTAAATTTACATGTTAATACTCATTAACTTTCATTTAATAATATTAAATTTCTACAATTAAATGTTAAATTAAAAATAACTTTTATATATAATTAATGCAGAAGGAATAAATATTATTTATGGAATTATTATTATTTTTTTTTATTGTTTTGTTTCACACTGCACAATTGTCGATATTGGTTTTATTCGTCTTTTTTATTGTCAGGCTTCATTAGTTGCATCTTTTCATCTCGTGGATTTTTCTACACCTCGTTTGATTTCTTTCACCCCTTTCTATTCTCAAGGATCTTTACGAAAAAAAGAGAGTAAAAGAAATCAGAATACGACTGGGACTTGAAATTCTTCACAAAATGAGATTAAAAGATAGGAAAGCCATGTCAAAAGATTGTAATAAATACCAAGAAATTGTGAAACGTGTATATAAAAAAAAAAGAGACAACAACAAATTTCTCTTTGGCTTTTGATAAAAATAAATAGAAAACAAGTATCACAATATTTCAGAGTAGTATTTCATCTATAAGACTTCATTTCTTCTACTAAAAATTAATCTCAAAACCTTAACTTTAATGATATAAATAATTGCAAGAGCAATGGAAAAATTGTTTTGTTTACATTGAAGAATTTCATTACTTAAAACTAAATGGAACCTTTGACGAAAAGAACGAGTAATTTTTAAATCATATTTTTAATTTATTTCATTTAAAACATACGCTCTCCACCTCAAATTAGTAGTAATTTGCCCCTGTAAATCATACTTTTCGTGATAACAGCAGAGTCGTGTTACATCTATGTTAGAGAAAATTTTCTAATTGAAATAACGTAACTTTTATTTAAAATCGTAAGTTTTAATCGGTGCCTTCTGTCTATATTTGGCTTCGGCTTTCGTCTAGCCGACACCGTTCTTGACATTAAGGAAGGACATACACAGACAGTGGGAATTTATTGGTGTAAAATTGTTTTCGAATTGTAGCCAAAAAAAGGTTTCTTCGCCGCATGCAGCGCCGTAAGTCCCCCAGTGGTGCATTTTGAACTAATTTGGATAACTCTTCGTGGTGTTCGGAAACGTCAGCGTGCAAAATTTGGTTGATTTTAGACATGTCCCTGTAGACAAGAGTAGAATAAGCGTACCTTTTATTACGATCACCTTAACCTGTTGCGATTTTTTTAAAGATAATTTTTATTAAGAGAAATTACTAGCGATATAGGACTATTTATACAAAAAATTTCATTTAGGATTATTTATATTAACTTAAATATGTGATAAAACGCGAAAAGCTTGCGTGGGGTCGAAAGTAAAGCGAGCCTCATTTGTCTTTCTTAAACATATGATATACACGGACTATTTCTTTGTTAATAATAAGACTCAAGACTTAAAATATCCATTAAATCCGACCGATATGACCTTTCTCTAGCTCTTATTCGATCGATCTTTAACCACCAAAATTTAATTGCATCAATACCCCTTTTATACAAGTTACTATGCAAATTCCGTATGTTAATCTTTACCCCATTCTGAGATATTAAACGAAATACACGCCAACACACGCGCATCCACGGATTCTTTTTACTATTTTGGGTTCAAGAACTCCGAAAACGTGGAGATTTGCAAAATCCCGTAGGATCAAATATTCCAATACTTTCCTTTGTTATAATAGCCAGAAAAGTAAAATAAAAATAAAAAAAAACAAAATAAATTTCTTCTTTCTTTATTAAATTTTTCTTAAAGAATGAATATAAATTTTTTATACCCGTCTCCTTGGAACTATTCTTTGAGGTCGTATATTAATCGATTCATCACGGTGTTATGGAATCCGTTTTGGTGACGTACTAAAATCGTATTTCGAATTTTATTGACGTCATAGACGATGATGATGACTTCACACATTTATTTAACTAATTTATTTACTGATTGTTTCTACATAAAATTATTATTATTATTATTATTATTTTGAGTTTTTGCCACTCCCAAACCCGGTCTAACGAGAAATTTACTCCGTAAATAATTTTATTTTCTTAATTAATTAAATAATAATAATAGTTAAATATTCTATTAAATTTTGCACATTTTCGCAATTTAAATATAATCAATCAAAAAATTTGAATAATAGATTTTTATCAAAATTTTTTTCGGTGTTTGTAATAAAAAAGAAATAAATAAATATTCTTTGTTAAGAGATTTACAAACGACTCTGTATTGATTAACAAGCGCTTATGAAGAAGTTAGTAATGACCCTTTGACATTGTAGAAAGTGTTTAAGATAACTACATTCTTGATTATCCGTGCTAATGGTTTTGGTCATGCATTGATTATTAATGACAATCTTAAGGAGGGAAGCTTTTGTAAAAATTTTACAAAAGATTCGCTCCTTTTATTGTTTAAAAAAAAACAACAATGGTTAATTTAATGTACTTTTTCAATATTTATTTATTTAAAGAATATCGTCGTTAAAGTTTACATTTCATATTTTATCCGTTAAGTTCTCGATATAAAAGTATTTACAACGTTTAATGATTGTTTATATTAGCCAGGTTGCGGCCGAAGTTTTCATCTGGAAAACGTGAACGTCGAACGTCGAGTGCTGCTATCTTAAACATCGCTCGACGTTCGACGTTCACGTTCAGATGAAAACTTCGGCCGCAACCTCTCTAATATTGTACATAGAAAGCACTTGAACGATGTAAATATTCGTATTTTGGACATGAAATTTGCTCATTTAATTACAGAGGTTGCGGCAGACGTTTTCGACGCAAAAACGTGTACGTCGGACGTTTAGTGCCGCCTTCCTGTAAGTCTAGAAGTTTGACAATGACGTTTGGAACGTCATGCTCGACGTTCCAAACGTCATTGTCAAACTTCTAGGCTTACAGGAAACGTCGGCCGCAACCTCTCTATTACTTCAACAATTTATTCATAAATAGGGAGGCCCGAAAATCAGTTAACAGTGTTTTGTAAGAAGAAAGGAAAACAGTTTTTAAACAGTTTGTAGTAAGTAATAAAGTAGCAATTTGGACTTTACAAAAGTTAACTAAATTTTGGTCCACCCTTAGTCTAATCGAAATTCTAGTTCGTACTTAAAGTACGCGAACGTATCGTGGTAAATTATAGAAGTATCGAAGAATTTACCAATGATGTATTTAATTGTTTTAATCATTACAAAAGTCGTTTTTACTCATTCATCACTTAAACTTACGGGCTAATTACATAACCGAAACCGTGCTACCATTAGTAAATTACTTAGACGAGATGTTAAACTATTTAAATATTTCGAGAAAAGTTATAAAGCTTAATTATAATTAACGACGACTCGTTCGGTTATCTCCGGTGTAAATCAAGCAGAAATAATTTTACATTCGTGTAGTGTCATTTCTACTGAAATTTTCACCGGATAATTTAAATCTATTGTAAGTTACGTAAAATGATAAATTATTTCGTACAAACGTTTAACATTTTTATTTTAAAAACTCAATTTTTTTATTTATTTAATTTATTAAATGATTACAAGTAATTTCCATGAATAATTGTTCGTATAATAATATATCTTAATTCACGGCAGAAATTTATTCCATTCATTTTCACTTTGTAGTATATTCTTACAGCCCTCTTCTATGATAATTCGGTGGACACATTTAGAATTTATACGAATAAATTTCATTAGAAGAGAAAGATTTTATAATTATACAACTTTTTAATGTCTTTCGATTCATTCCTTCCATATACTGGAGGATTTTTTTAATCATAATCGAATTTTCGCTGTCGTCCTTTCTGTCTGTCCATACTTATTCTCGAGAATGGAATTAGATAAATTAAAATCGACACAAGATATAGAAAGATTAGGGGTAGAAGGCCCCGAATAACTGTACAAGAACTTCCAGTTTCTACTAGAAGTTACGTTATTTCAATTCGAAAATTGTCCTTTGAAATATCACGTTTTTGTTGTTATCGGGAAAAGTATAACGTAAGGGGGCAAGACACTACTAATTTGAGGTGGAGAGCGTATATTTTAAATGAAATAAATTAAGAATATGATTAAAAATCGAATTTCGGAATTGTGACGATGTTTTATCTTTTATTTGAAAAAGACAAGATTAATACTTACGTTTTAAAATATTTAAAGAAAATACGATGAAATTTTATTAATATTTCGGCAATTTTATAACGTATATTATCTCCAGAATACGAACTTGTCTGTTAAATTTTATGATAAAACGTTAAATGAAAAGGAAACACTGCCTTTTTATTACTTAAGCTTTTATTTAGTAAATATTGATCGCATTTCGACATTGTCTATTAATATTTTGATTTAAGATCTGCCAGGCTATTTTCTGTTACCGAAACTATCTTCTGTTCGATTCCTTCCTCACGTCTATTTGAAAGCTTGGCTGTTTTCTCTACTCTGATTGCCTTTAGGGTTCCAATTAAATATGACAGAGACGAGTAGACGATTTTTTCGCCTTTCTTCTACGGTTTCGACACTTTTTTTTTAGTTTTTTCTTCCGACTCGTATCACTTGGGACATTGCCGAAGTTAAGAAATTGTCACCAAAACTTTTTACCGGTTGTTCCGGTATAGAAAGACATTAAAAGAATCTTTTTTTCTTTGCCCTACATTCCTCCATTCTTTATATTCGTTTCTTTGGTTTTAAAGATAAAACTGTAACGATGTAAGGGATATTCTAGTATTATTTGGTGATAAAGCCTTTAAATTTTCTATTGTGTTTGTGGATTTTTTACTTTCTCTGCTGTGTTATATATAACAGAGTGAAGGTATGGCGTTTTTATATGTATGTGGATGGAGAAGCACGATTTTGTTCGCCTTATTTAAAGCTTAATAACTCCCGTGCTTTTTATCGAAAATTTCTGAAATTTGGCAGGGAGTTTTGTGTATTAACGGGATCGATTCTGTTAAATTTTGGTGGTTAAAAGTGGAGGTGGTGGGGAGATAAAGGGGATCGTGTGCGTATCTCGAGTAGGACCGGACTTAACGAGGATTTTTTTTTTTTTTTAATAAAACCCATCCCTACCTCAAAATTAAGCATTGTATAATAGTTAAATATATAAAAAGTTTCTAATAACAGATGGCGCCACCCCGCAGTTTTAATGTTGCCGGAAAAGTTAAGCAACTTCGTTACTGGATTTATTGGTTTTTAATAGAAAAAGCTTAATTTCCGGATGCGGGTCAATTCCAATAAAATGTGGAAGATCCCGACTACCGATAATGTAATAATTGACACCTGCCGCGTTATTGCGTGACTTTTTCCACTTAATAAAGGGACTTGTGGTCATTCAAAGTTCTCGTCCTACAAAAACAAATTCCTTTCGACACGTCTCGTAGGAAGAACGTTGCACAAGAATCGGTAGGTCGATGTTTGGTATGGACGGATAAACGTATGGAGGAAATGCGAAATAGTAGAAGATAGAAGAAGAAAGACGAAGTGGTGGTAAGAAATTTGAAAAAAAAAACCTGATAGATGTCGACCCGGATGTTCTATTGAAGCACGTATTCGTTAGTAAAAATTCCGTATTGACTCGAACCGATATGAAAACAGCTTTGAACTATTCTCTGCCGTATCCACGTCAAGTACGGAAAGAGGAGTGCAGAGAATTATTACTTCTTCTTCATCCGGAACATACTAATTTCGTGGAAGTGGATAAATAAAAAAATAAAAAATATATATATCAAAATTTTAGAAAGAAAAGCTGAATAGATTGTGAATTTTCTACATAAAAATCAAAATTATTCGAGTTCATCCCTTCAAATATTTCGGAGTTTTTTTTTAATGCATTAGAAACAAAATTAAACGTGGAATATTTAATACAATTTATTCTGTAGTAATTTTAACGTGTTTTCTAAATTATAGAAACATAAAATTAAATTTCGAATCATTTAAACTATTATTTATTTAACAAATAGGCATTAATATCATCTGATACTTCCACTCTTTGAAGCTTAATAACTCTTGTGATTTTTGTCGAAAGTTTCTGAAATGTTTCGAGGTGGTTTGTGTATTAAGGGGGTCGACACTATTAAATTTTGGTGGTTAAAAGTCGAGGGGGTGGGAAGATAAAAAGGGTCGTGTCATAACTGGAGTAGGGACGGACTTAATGACAATTTTACCGGTTATTATCATTTACAAATTTTTTATAAAACCCATAAATACCATTCATTTTATAATAGAAATATATATATAAAACGTTTTTAAAATAAAATATCGTAACACATGGCGCTAAACCCGCAATTTTAAATGTTGCCGGGAAAGTTAAGCAACTCGTTGTTGTATTTATTTAATGCTGTATTTATCATCATTTTTTTTATCAGAGAAATAAAATATAAGAATATTCATTGTTTATCATTAAATATTTCTGAGCTTTATGATAAAACCATTAATTGTGTTGCGTTACAATTCACGACGGGGAAGGAAATTCAATTAAGTACTAATTTAAGAAACAAAAAAGGAAAAAAAAAAATCCATCACCTCTATGGAGTTCGATTATCGTTTAGAAATATTTTACGCTAAAAATACTTCTATAGCAACCATTACTTCTTTAGAAAATTACTGTTTAAAATCATATTTCACTCCGAAAATATCGATAAAGATCTTCATTTCTTGATTTTTTCCAAGTAGAAAATTCAATTTTTCCTTTTATAATTTTACTTTTTTCCTCCCCCTTCTGTATAAATCTATTCTAATTTTCATTATTGCTATCGAATCGTAAAATATATTTTTATTATTCGAAAGATTAAAAAAATATATATAATAATAATAGAAGAATTTTTGATATAAAAGAGGCAACATTTTAATAATTGCCACAAACTTTAAATATACTTTTAGTAATTATTTTAATTAACGCCGAAATGAACTCGTTTTGTTTGCTTATAATTTAACATCATTTATTATTAAATAACATTAATCACCATAAAGCAACAATTAATAATTTATCGTAGATAAATTCTTTTTTTTTTTAATTATTTCCTCCTCCCTTCTCTCTTTAAATAATTAAAATTTTCGAAACTTTGCCTTTAATTGATGGCTTAGAAAGTTGGATTTTTGTATATAAACCATTGTTATTGGTTAATGTTTTCGTTCCCCCTTCGTTAAATTAGAATTTTAGCATTTGCCCAATTGTTTTACTCTTTCGTATCGTGATACTACAGATTTATATAATCTCCATTGTTTAGAAAATTTTAACCTACTGCCGGCGGTATAACGGGGTAATTTGTTATTTAATAATGTCTCTTCGATAATGTTACTCATAAATCATTGCAAATGAACGTATTCCTTAATAAAATACTAAACAGTTAAACTTGTTACTCTATTATTTATGAAATTTCTCGGTTATAACGAAAAATATAAGGTAATAAACCCGTAAAGTATAAGGTTTTATTACCTTATTTAGAAGATTATAAGGGTTTTTGTATCTTTAAGGTGTTTTTTTTTTTAATTTTATAATGTTAAGAAAATGTAGGTCAACTCGCAAACCGTTTAGTTATTGATAAATTGATTGATCTTTTCGTTGTAACGAACGGAGATCGATACACGGGCTTTGATCTAACTCGTAAAAATTCGGCATTTTTTTCTTTCGTTATAATTTCTTAATTAATTTACGACGTTTAATGGTAATTGCGATGAAAAATTTGTACACTTGTAAATGCAATCGTACTGATTTTTATACGAAAAAACACAATTTAATGGGGGGAAAAAACAGTAAAATTTATCATTATTTTTCTGTACCAGTTGACCCCCCTTAACACTGTTGATAATTCCGTTTTATATGAATTCCATGTTGTACGAGTCACTTAGATTTTACAAATTAGTGAGTCATTCACACATATTTGTAAAATCTAAGTGACTCGTACAACATGGAATTCATATAAAACGGAATAATCAACAGTGTTATAGGGGGNGATTATAAGGGTTTTTGTATCTTTAAGGTGTTTTTTTTTTTAATTTTATAATGTTAAGAAAATGTAGGTCAACTCGCAAACCGTTTAGTTATTGATAAATTGATTGATCTTTTCGTTGTAACGAACGGAGATCGATACACGGGCTTTGATCTAACTCGTAAAAATTCGGCATTTTTTTCTTTCGTTATAATTTCTTAATTAATTTACGACGTTTAATGGTAATTGCGATGAAAAATTTGTACACTTGTAAATGCAATCGTACTGATTTTTATACGAATTCCTTAAGCTTTTATACGAGATTTCAAGGAATAAAGCTAGAATAAAGTATTAAGAACCTCCAATAACGACCACCTCCTAACAACGGAACGGCTGCCATTTTTGTTTCCGTTTCCGTCAGTGGCCTTTGTTAACAGGTTTGATTGTGTAATGAAATTACAAAATATTTAATTGGGATGCAATTGTAAACCTATAAATTCCCACCGTCGTCCGTCTGGCTGTCTGTTCTTCCTTAATCGGAGTTAGATAGATGAAAGTCGAGACCAGAAAGCTCGGAGATAGGAGACGGCAATTAATATTTAAATATTTAAAAATAAAGTTAATTCTTATTGACTTTACTTTCTGTTTACAAAAATTGAAATATATAGCCCGTAAGTGTAATTAAAAATTTGTTAGAAAGCGATAAGGATGAGACCTAGAGCTACTAAAGAGAAATTATGTATAATATGTTAAGAGGGGGTCGAGATTTGTAATTATTATTCGAAAAATTAATATGTAAAATATTTATCAATTTAATTAATTAAATGCTTTACATTAATTTAAGCCATATTTAATAAGGCTACGTTTCTAATTCGAGTATAGATTATTTAACCTAAAGCTAACTAATCTAACCTTATTGGATGGAATTTTCGAAATTTCTGCTTCTAAAGCTAAAAATTCTTCTGTAAATAAATTGAATTATAAAGAAAGCGCAAATACTTAAAATTTGCAATGCAATAATGTATAAATTTACATGATTCGCCATTAAAACCTCCGTTTTTATGGGGGAGGGCTTTTGTAAGCTTCTTTCTCGGCCCTGTTATATAAAACAGAGGGAAAGTATGGCGATCGATTAAAGAATGAACCCCAATATTTTTGGGCTCAGGGACTTTTAAACGTCGAGAAATACAGAAAAATTCCGGACTTTTTCTCTATGTATGGATGTTATTGTTTGTGGGAGTACGATTTCGTTCACCCTCTTTGAAGCTTAATAACTCCTGAGATTTTTGTCGAAAATTTCTGAAATTCTGTAGGGAGATTTATTCATTAGGGGGATCGATGCTCTTAAATTTTGGTGATTAATAGTCTTGGGGGTGAGGAGATAAAGAGGATCGCGTGTATCTCCAGTAGTGTCGGACTTAATGATGATTTTACCGGTTATTAAAGTATACTAATTGTGTTTATATAAACGTCGCTCTTATATAAAACTCGGTTTAGCTCCCCCATTCCAATTTCGGAAGTAAACAAGACGTTATATCGAAATTTCGATAACTTATAGATTTATTTATAAATTATAGTATTTTCCGCATTGATCTGTTGATTATAGAGAAAGAATAAAACATTACGTGTTATAAATAACTTAATTTGTTACGGTAAATAATACTAATTTCCCGTTATGCAAATCATTATATGTTATATTTACGAATATATCATCATTATAAGTGTTTAAGAATAGCTTACAGAAAAGGGATTTAATTACATTAATATAAAATTATCAATGAAAACTAATTCTCTTTCGATATCGATTTGATTTTCACCTCGTTACGAACAATAATACCGCTCAAATAAAATCGTAACATGTTACCTTTATAGAATGGATATACTACACTAAACACATGGCGGAAACAATCGGATGCCAGCTCCAACTAATTGATGAAATGATTACAATTAACGTTTCGAGGTAATTAACAAATATTTCTATGAGATTTATTTAAGGATTTTAGTATTAACAAATGCAAACAGTTCCGTATCAAATGATAACAGAAAACAGAACGAGATACTTGGGCTGCAGTTTGAAATAAAGCAGCAACGAGTTGCTCGACTTTCCCGGCAACTTTTTAAGGGGACGGGGTCTATTTTGGGGTCTTATTTTAGGTAGGACTTAAATAGTTTTTGTTGATATACTGCAAAGCAACACGTTGGCGATTTGTCTTCTACGGGGAAAAAAGGACCCTATTTAGGTGCGAGTTACAAGGAGCATTGGTTAAAAGCATTTAGTTCCAGGTTAAGAATGTACAACAGGAAAAAATAATACATAATTATACATTTAAATTTGATAGCAACGCGTTTTATTATGACTCCGCACCCCAGAAGTCTGGAGAGGTGAATGCACTCCAGAATAAGAACCATTGCAACGGAACACCAAACTATACTAAATAAATAAATAAAACGTAATTTGCAAAACAAATTTTCAAAAATCAATAGTGAAAAATCATTAAAAAAAAGCTAACTAAAAATAGAAGAAACTGTAGTAAAAGGAGTAAAAAATTCAGTGTAACGAGATATATTTCGTTAAAAAATTCATTTTGAATTGGAAACTGATTAGAAATTAATACGAAAAAACCGCGTAAATAGTTTCTTGCCGTAATCTTTTCCCAAAGATAAAATAATTTATCAGTCACCGATTTATCAATAATAAAATTTACCGTAATCACATGTCAGAATAATACTACGTATCGTTACGTGACTCAATCATACCGTACTCTGTGACTAAAGAGAATTCAAAAGTCATGGTACCTGCCCCTTTTCTATTGTGTTTTGAAGTTTTTATTGAGCATTAACGAAAATCTAAGAGCGTTTTAATGAAAATTACCGATTTATATTAATTTTCGGGCAAAATTTGACGGTCCATTATACATTGAATCGATATAAATTTACTTATCGTCAACAATAAATGCATGATTTATCGAAGAGATGATTTAAAAACACCTTTCGAGCTATAATTTTAAATCTTAAAACCCCTGTATATTATATAGAATTCGACTTTGTTTTCTTATAAATATTAGTTTACTTCTTTTTTTTGTATAAAAATAAATAAATAAAAATCGTATATTACGACACTACCCTAAAATTCGAGAGGGTTGGAAATTGGTAGACGGTTGTTACGGTGATGGCCGAGCCTCCGGTTGCCTTAGCAACGTGCAGCGAGTAATTTTATACGGCACATTAATATGTGATCTTATTGACGTTGGAAAATGTATTATATCAATGTCATATCGAAGTATTTATTAAAAATAAAAACGTTTTTATTACTTTTTTTTTACATTGAAAATTACACCCGGAGTGTAATTTTCAATGTACAAATCGAACATTCGGTTATTAAATGACAAATAGTCGTTTTTAATCCACTCCCGTGTTTCTATTTTCGTGTTATTTGACGGTTTACGGTGTCGGAATCCGTATAAAATGGTAAATTTTCAATGGCTTCCGTTCTAAAATCAAATAATAAAAGTCTTTTTTTTCAGTACATCGATTGTAAAATTGCTAAATTGGCTTAAAAGAAATTTTGATTTATCGATTTAAAAGTTAATTAAACATTACAAATTTAACTTCACACCATTTGGAATTTTTCATTTAATCGAATTACTCAAACCCACTTTTTTTTTTCAATTATTTCCTATTTTACAAGCCCTTTTGTAGTGCCCTCGGTCACTCCATTATCCGTCACGTATTATTTGGAAGTAATTATAAGCGTAATTAATTAACTAATTTTTAAAATTAATATTTGTTATCGAAGAACGTCGATAAATACAAAGAAATTCGTGGGTTTTTTTGTTTTTTTCTGTACCTACCGATAGTAAGTGTGTGTGGGGGGACATGTTTGAAGCTTAATAACTCCCATACTTTTTGTCGGAAATTTCTGAAATTTTGCAGGGAGATTTGTTTATTAGGGTAATCGATACCACTAAATTTTAGTGGTTAAAGGTCGTGGGGGTGGGGAGATAAAAGTCGTGTGTCGTATGCGGAGTAGGGCCGGACTTAATGACGACTTTACTCGTTATTAGTATTTACAATTTTTTTTATTTATAAAACCTGTCCCTACCCTTAAAATTGTGCCATTTTATAATAGTTAAAAATATAAAAAATTTTTAAAATAAAATAATATAACAGATGGCGGCAGCAAATGTTGCCGGAAAAGTTAAGCAACTCGTTGCTGATTTTTTTTTTCATAGTTACGCCTGACTGGACTTATGATGTAACTTTATAAAATTGGCATACAAAATAGGATATTTATGTGTTCTTTATCTCGCTAAGATTTAAAATGTATAATAATTAATTACTTATTTTTACACTTTTTAAATAATTTATTCTGGTTCTCGACCTAGGTAATTTGATTAAATGAAGCGTAATTTGAATACCCAAAAATCCCATTTAACAACTTTAATAACTTATTAAACATTTTATAACTATTATACTATAATAATTGCTTAGGTTAAATTAAAAATAGATATGGAAATTTTTAATTATTATCGATTACTTATATTTTTATAGGAACAATTCTTATTTTTATACGTACTGTTTCTTTCGTATTCCGTCTAATCGAAGAATATTACAGAATATTTAACATTCAGAATTCCCCCCGAAAGGAATTAGATAGATACAGCACGACTCTACTGTTAAAGGAAAAGTATGATGTACAGGGGCAAGCCAATACTAATTTGAGGTGGAGAGCATATATTTTAAAATAAATAAATTAAAAAAATATGATAAAAAATTGACTGTAAATCTTATTTGTATGACTAAGCTGTATGAAAGATGAGATGTAACACCAATTTTCTCTATTAATTAGCATTAATTCTATTTCAGCTTTCTGAATTTCACTAAATTGAATAATACAGAATTCTCGATTCACTTTTATTATTATTATTTTTTGTATATATTGAAAAATCATGCTTATTCCGTTGTCATTCAACGTGTGACGTTGTTGACGGTTGTCTCGATTGTCGGAAAATTCCCTTGTTTGGTAATGGGAGTGTCACCAAACAACTGTAATGTGTTGGGTGCGGTTCAAAAATTCTCTTCGAACTCTAAGAACGGTAATTGTTATTAATACTGTGTTTTATCAATCGAAAAACGGCAGATTGCCACGCCGTAATTATTTCTCTCGTTTTAAAATTCATTATGAATCGTCGAACGGGATTAATTGCATTATTCATTCAACAAATACTTTCATGAATTTGTCGTACATAAATACGTGATTTCTCTTTAAAATAATTTAATGAGGCTTTATTTATTAAATGAATATAATTCACCACGTGTGATGTCGTATTTTAGTATACAGCCAAACCTTCGGTAACGTAAAAACTGGCCGCTAACGGAGGTTCGATTGTATATATTTACAATTACAATTAATTTTAATGCATTAAGATTTCGAACCTACAATCGCCTTTCGTTCTATCGAATTACGTGTAAAATTAATCTATATTTTTCGGTTTGAATTCGGTCCTTTACTTATTTAAAAACAAACTCTCTGAAGATTATATATTTTAAAAAATATCTTAATTATAAATTAAATTAGAGAGTAAAATATTACAATTGTACAGTGATTGATGTGTAATATTTGAAGAAAAATTATATATACTTTTTTTGAAAAGATTTTTAAATAATTTAATAAACAAGAACTTTTTTCACGCTTCTTTTTCTTTTAAATTTCTTTATTTTAAATTATAATCGATGATGCGAACGAATCTAAAGCATGATTTCCCCTCCCCTCCTTTCTATTAATACCGAATTTTTAATATAATCCATTTAACTATTGCGAAGTGGAACAACCTGATAACCAGCTTAAGCTAATTATAGGCATTATTATCATTATTTTCTTTTTACTCGGAAAGAATTTTACGAAAATTTCTTTATAATAATAAAAAAGAATACATATTTATTAAAATAGCGTATAAACTTTATTTTATTCCAATTAATCTTTTCGTTATAATAATTATAATCTCAGANGCTCGTAGTTTTGAATTGAAATAACACGATTTCCGATTTGTATCGAATTTATTGTTTAATATTTCAGTAATATTTAAATGAAATATATATATTTTTTTAGATGGGAGCTGCCGAAACTCCTTCCTTAGATCAAAGTATCCAGTCAGTTAAAACAGTGAGGAAAGTAGTAGAAGAGGGAAAAATTCGCAATCGCCTTCCTTCCAACGAAAGTAAGATTTTTAATACTGTACTTTCAAAAATTAAATATGTCGTGTCACTATTGAAATTTAATATTTTAACATAGGTTATTCGAGAAATGGAATTTCTAGACTTCTAATTAATAACCGTAAAGTTTAAATAGGATGCAAACCACGCAATAAGTCGATCGCTCGCTAAATTATCGAAATTTACGTCGTTAAAGTTCGGTAATGAGCTGTTAATTAGATTGAATATGCTCGAGCAAAAATTTGCCATTCCTCCTGTCGCATTCTTTCCCTCCTCGTAAAAAAAACGAGAAGGAAAAGAAACTGCTGTTCAACTTTCTTTCTACCGAAATGTAACATAGTTATAAGCAGTTAAGGTAAATTAAAAGACGTGTGTTACTTTCCCGGCTGTCATGTACAAGTATACGTAACAAGATGTATACATACTTGTATACTACAAGTTTTTTGTATATGTTTTGAGATCCTTTGAACAAAAATGTAGATAATGAAGATGGAAGATTTTTAAAAATCTAGCAACGATTCGCATAAATTTCCGGCTGTTATGAGATCTCATTTAAAAATAACTTTTATATTATTAATCATAATAAATAAAATTGTGCGTAGTACCATCTGTTTTGAGATTTTGTAATTAAAATACTTTTATTTTCCCCTTTTATCTTGTGTACGTAACAAGGGAATTTAAGTGAATTTTTCGTTTACAATTGGATAACAAAGAAAAAATACGCTTTACGGGTGTACTGTTTCTTTCGTATTCCGTCTAATCGAAGAATATTTAACATTCAGAATTCCCCCCGAAAGGAATTAGATAGATATGGCACGACTCTACTGTTAAAGGAAAAGTATGATGTACTGTACATATATATGGGGATAGTAAAGAAGTGTATAGAGGTATATATGTGTTTGAATGACATTATTGGTTATAATAATGCTAATTACAATGCAAAATCGTATATTTATTAATAAGAGTTGCTATTTAATATTAAGCATATGATCTGTTCACAAGTATTACCAGGGTAGCTCTATTTAGGGGGCCACTACATCGAATTTTGACTGTAAAATTGAGAAATTTCGAAACGGATTAAAAATTAATTGTAATTAGTAAACTTCTTTTCCACTTTCTTTTCTTGATAATGCAATTAGTAATTGTTAATTGCGCAAGGAAAATAAGGTGGCTCTTAAAATCTTTCTCTTTCTTAAGGCTGCTCTATTTTTAACAATTACAGTATCGTATTTATAAACCGAATAACGCCGCTTTGTTTGACGACAACCACGACAATGTCAAGTCGCACCCATTACGCGATGGGCAATAAAACAGTAATTTAAAGTTTGAAATTAGTTTGCCAACCTCATTGCAAAGAGAGGGAGGGACGAAGAGTGAGACGATCTCTGGCAAGATGCGTGAGATCCTCCAGAGAATAAACATTGTGACCACTTACATATCGTATTTGATTAAATTGCGTATATCGATTTTTATTTCCTTTCTCTGTTTCTATATTTTCTTCATAGAAGGAACCGTGTATAAATATATATATACTGTTTGTAAATATAGATTTTAATGTAGTTGCGTAAAAATCTGTTATTTTCCCTTTTGATTAATTTATTACGGATGAGAAAACACCATTAAATTCTATTATTACGTTAAAAAATCGAATAGAATTTTGTTTTCTTTCCTCCATTTGAAGTTTAGCTTATCCATATTTGGCTGCAATTTGAAAAATATTGTAGACCTATAAATTCCCACTGTCGTCTGTCTGTTTGTCTGACATTTCTTAATCTCGAGAACAGTCTCAGATATATATCAGATTCGAGGCCAGATATACAAAATTTAAGGGCAGGAGGACCCCCTCCGGTTTGCACCGGATTTCAATTCAAAAATTTTCCCTCGAAAGGAGTTAGACTGGCACGACGTTATTGCTAACAGGTAAAGTAAGATGTACAGGGGCAAGCTAATACTAAATTGAGATGGAGAGCATATATTTTATTCTTTTTTTTCTTTTCTAACGCGTTTAAAAATTTAATTCAAATAGCCTGAGTAGTAATTTTATCGATTGTTTTCTGTAATTAAATTAACTAAATATTCTCAAAATATTATTATTGTTTAGCGAATTAAATAAAAGAAACTTGTGAGATATACGCACGCCATATTTTCCAAGTAATTCACTCCGATTGCTTCTATCGACGATGATTTGTATTATAACAATTTAAATAATTATTCGCTTCGTTACCGTTTACTTTTTGTGTTTCGACCAATTACGGGGGCGTTTGGAAGATATTAAATTTCCGTAAAGTCTTAAATGAAGATTAAGTTTTGACACGTTAAATGATGTAGCGCGTACGTTCGTCCGAAAATTTCTTTATAACGGTTATTATATTTTTCTTAACAACGTTTCTTTGTTAAAAGTTTTTAAATAAGATTTACGGAAGATTAATTTTTGAATTTTTTCCAATTTTTCTTTTCTCTAGGCTAAAGTCTAATTGCCAGATTATTCGTTAAGAAATTTATACTTCGTACAAATTCTACCTTCTTTTATTACATGTAATCGCTATTTAAAAAAAAGGAAATTTCATTGTATTAAAACTAGAAAATGTTTAAGAAATTCGTAAATAAAATAAAGAAAGGGAAACGGTCCCAATCGAGTTGGATTGAGTGATCGATTTTTAAACAGAACGAACAATTATTAATTGTGACGCGGTCACAATGCCGCCGGGCTGCATGCAGTTTTTAATCATATATTTATTTATTTTATACGCTATCCATCTTAAATTACTAGTGGCTTGCCCCTTTACACCGTACTTTTCCTTTAACAATAGAGTCGTGCTCGTAGTTTTGAATTGAAATAACACGATTTCCGATTTGTATCGAAAGTAAGTGTATAGTTAATCGGGGCCTACTGCCTCTAAGGTTTTCATATCTATTGTTTAATTTCATTTATGTAACACTGTTCTCGAAATTAAGGAAAGACGGACAGACGGACGACATTGGAAATTTATACGTCTACAAGTTTTTCTATTTATTAACAATATATTCTTTAAAGGAACTACGAAAACATTATTGTGGGCCCTAAGAAGGCCATTATTCCACGCTCGTCACAAGGAAAGTATGGCGATCGGTCAAAAAATGGCCCCAAAAGTTTTACATTTATGGACTCGGAGAACATTGAAATATCAAGAAATGCAACAAAAAATTCAAGATTTTTTTCTGTATGTACAGATGTGGGGGGCACGATTTTTTCACCCTTTTACAAGCTTAATAACTTCTGTACTTTTTGTCGAAAATTTCTGAAATTTCGCAGGGAGGTTTGCTTATTAGGAGGATTAATGCTATTAAATTTTGATGAGTAAAAGTCGAGGGGGTTGGGAGATAACGAAGGTGTGTGTATCTCAGTAGAGTCGGACTTAATGGCGATTTTACTGGTTATTAGCATTTACATTTTTTTTACAAAACCTGAAAATTAAGCTTTCTTCCATTTTATAATAGTTAAAAGAATTTTAAATAAAATATCATAACACTAAATGTTGCCTGGAAAGTTAAGCAACTCGTTGCTGGAAATTTTTTTTCAAAATCGATTATTTAATTATTTAATTTTATTCAGTATTTTCTGCATCGATTGTTTAAATCGAGTTTGTATTAAATTTATTGATTTGAAATGCTTACGAATTTCTGCATATATTTACTGATTTTATTTATTTCAATTTAGTAAAAATTATTTTTTTTAAATTCTGATTTCGCTTCTTATTTTAATTTCAAAGAGACATTTAGTTAATTGTTTATTATTATTTTTTTGACACTCGATCCTATTAATTAAGCTTAACTAAAGACGAGAGGGAAGAACATTCTCACTTCAATTCAGAACGTCATCTTCTTGTATTATAAAGATAGAAAGCAACCGAATCTAAAATAAAAATCGTTAAAAATTCGCATTTATTATCAGTTAATTTTTATTAAGTCGTTATTACAAGTAATAAATCATGAAAAGAAAATTCCGAACTTTTATGTGATAATCGAGTTTGCTGGCTTTTCATAAATTAAAGAGTCAATCGTCGAACAATATTTGCCCAACTACTAATTAACTATCCACCTCTAGATGAAAGAATATTGAATAACATTACCGGATAATCGATATTCTTTAAGCGGATTAAGTACGAAAGTGCACCATCTTAGATATTACTCGACGTAATAATTACTCTACGGAATTTAAAAAGATGATAATTTACTTTCGACTCGATATTAAACGAATTAACCTATGGCCGCCGTCTTATTTCTTTATCGAAACAAAGGCCAAAAGTATCGAAAATAGCGAAGTTACGACCGAAGTTTTCATCTATAAAACGTGAACGTCGAACGTCGAGCGCCGCTATCTTAAGCGGCGCTCGACGTTCGACGTTCACGTTTTATAGATGAAAACTTCGGCCGCAACCTCGCTAATGTCTAATTCGTTGTGTAATGTCAGGCACGGCTACACTTTATGGCGCGATGGGGGTTAAATTATTCCACTTTGAAACTCGTCACGTACTGTACAATTTATTCGATTTTTTAAGGTTATTTTACTGATATTGTTGACAAAATTGGAGAAAAAATATAGTCTTGGGATGCGAGAAATGAAATAAACTATAGGAATTTTTAACAGTGTAAAAAAAAATTGTACAAAACAATATAAAAATTAAGTAGAAATCTTTATTTCTAACGTAAATTGAATTAGCAATAGATTCTTGTCCTTTTTTTACAGATGTTTTCAACGTTTTAATTGGCATCTTCACCGCAGTACTCGGTTAACTTCTTTTATAATTTATGCCATTAATGTTTAATTAAATATCCTTGCCACGCGATCTATTAAGAAACTTCTTACGGTTAATTATGAAATTTTCGAGATAAAACTATCACGTGACGGAATTAAAAAAATTTTTTTTTCTAACGTCACACATTTATTATTAATCGCATTTCGGTAGTTAATTGCCAAAGCTTCACCCACGAGCCGTAACAAATTATCTAAAAATTTTAAAAAATATATATATATATATAATTATAGAATTAAATTAAGTAAAGTTTTACGTAGAATATAATTATCATTTTATTTATATTTTACAGATGATAAAAATTACGCCGAGAAAATCGAAAGCAGTTTACAAGTACTGACAAAAATGGCGTCAAATCCAGAGTGTTTGACGTCCATTTTGATTGGAATGCAAAATCATTTGACAAATATGATCGAATTGACCAATCAGGTTGACGGAGAGAAATTCCATCGACCGGTAGCATCTCTACTTAATAAATTATTACTGGTAAGATGCATTGTTATATATATATAAACTTGTACGTACACCCATAAATTCCCACTGTCTGTCCTTCTTTAATCTCGAGAACGGAGTTAGATGGATGAAAATCGTGTCCAGATATGGAAATATTAGAGGGAGGAAGTCCCGAATAACTGTATAAGAACGTCCTGTTTTTACCGGAAGTCACGTCAATTTAAATCAAAGATGACGGGCACGACTCTGTTCTTATCAGGAAAGTATGATGTACAGGGGCAAGCCACTACTAATTTGAGGTGGAGAGCGTATATTTTAAATTAAATTAATTAAAAATGTGATTAAAAAATTGTAGCCCGGCATACAATAAATATTTGCTCGTTTACCTTTAACTTTTTACTGCTTGACCAGAAAATTCCATATTATAATATTGAATAATGATTCGTAAAATCAGTAAAGCATTGTAAAGCAACGTATTCCGTTTCAAAATCCAATCATTTACTTTCCCGTGTAAAATGGATCTAAATATAACAGCGTTGCGATAAATCTTAAAAATAAAATATAAATATATTTTTTAAAAATTCAATTTATATATTATATAAGACAAAAATTTAAGAAAATTGTTTTTTTTTTTTCGGAAGAAATAAAATGCCAACTCTATATAAAGATTTAAATATTACACCTTTTTAATACCCCCTACAAATTAAAAAAAAAAAAATTCAGCAACGAGTTGCTTAACTTTCCCCCGACAACATTTGGTGGCGCCATCTGTTATCATATTTAAGTAATTAAAAAACTTATATTTTTAACTATCACAAAATGGGTAAAAGCTTAATTCTGTGGATGGGGATGGGTTTTATAAACAAATTTAAATGTTAATAACCGGTTAAATCGTCATTTAGTGCGATCCTACTGGAGATAAATGCGACTGTATTTATCTCCCCTCGTATCGTAAACAATGTTTGTTAATTTATATTAAATTTAAATACTATTAATATTGAAACTAATTATTACAGATATACACAGAAGATCGTACGAATTATAATATTACTGTATAATTTATAATTAATATATTTTCGACTGGAAATTTGATTGACATTTTATAAGAAAGAAAAAAAGAATTTATTCTTCGGAAAATACAGTAACGTATGAGTTATTTGAAAGAATTGTCGAGAATTTTTGCCACGAAAAAAGAAATATTCTTTATTTATTTAACCTATAAATGCCGCAGTCGATACGAGTTTAAAAATCTTAAATAATTTTTTTTTTATTTTTTAAATAATTTGACGTTTTATAGAAATGCAAATATTGACTTTTATAAAACTAAATAACAGAAATAATTATTTTTATTCTATTTATTTTTTAATTCCTCTTTCTCGTTAAGTAAGTAACCTACCCTAATTAATATCTATACAGTAGAGCGTCGATTTTCCGAAAGTCAATCATCCGAAACGTCAATCATCCGAAAGAATTCCAGTCGGCAAATTTCAATTTTCGCCAATGCTGTGGCGCTTCAATCTTTGGCTATGTCTTGGGCTACTCAAATATTTGACGTTTTTGATACTAAATTAACATCTGAAGTATAATTTTTTATTATTTTTATATTTTTCAATATATTTATTTTGTTTGTACAAAATAAAAAAATAATTTTTAACGATACAATAGTCTTTGTTAGGCTTAACATCGACGAAAATTCAACGCGAAGCGACACGCAACGGAGAAAAATTTCGACATCGGATACGTTAAACTATTTTTTCGTACGTAAATCAGTTATCCGAAATATCAGTTATCCGGACAACCCCAGTTGCCAATTGATTCGGAAAATCGACGCTCTATTGTATTATGTAATATTCATATAACCTCCCTTCTTCGGACGTCTAACAAAACTCAACCCCCCCTCGAAATCTGTGTAAAATTTAATTAAATAAAATGGACGTGTATCGTAGTTCAACCCCTCCCCATCCATTGTTTAATTTATGTATGAATTTGAATGTACGATTCTACTCTCCTATACCCTCTTACGACGATACCCGGATACGGAATATTATAAATTAACTTATTACATTACGTTAATTACAATATTACATATACATCTGCTAGATATTATACATTAAAATGATGTATATTAGAATAATTTTATCGATTTATTTACACCGTAAAACACGGAATAACAACATTTTCTTGTAAAAAAATCTTATATATATATTAAAAAACAGAAGATATTATTTTTAATATAGCGAAAAGTTAGAAAAAATATTATACTTTCGACCCTTTTTTTATATACACAAGACTACTTCAATATTTACTCCAGAAGAATATTTTTATTCGATACGTAATACGAGTAAAAATGGAATGGATTTTTGAATGTTCAAGTAGGTTAAATATTTAAAAAGGAACATTTGATGTATTATAAAATTGTACAGTGGAAATTCCATTTTTTTTAGAACTAAGGCGTTTATTTATTTATTGAATTTTTTTAAGAAGACAAGTCCTACGCGGAAGTTGTCGCATTCGATTAAATTAGATTGAAAAACGATACGAGGAGATTATTACTCGTATTTACAATTGTCGGCTCTTGTTTTCTGTGTATTTTAAGAATTAAATAGGATACGTTACAAAGAATACTTTGTTTTTTTTCTTTTTCAGACAATAATAGAAGAACACGCGCAAGATCATTTATCTAATAAAAAGAAAGAATACTTAAGTCTTCAATTATGCCAATTAGTTAGAGTTTCGATCGGTTATCTTCGAGGAGGCCAAGCGCTTCAATATACGGCATTACTGATCCTTAATAAAGTCATCGACGTTTGCGTATCTTACGGAGTGGCCAGATGTAAAGTAAAAACCGGAACTAGTATTAAAATCCACCACTCTCCCCATTTTCGCCATTCGTCGAGTTTCAAAGAAAATCACCGAATACAATCCTCGACTCCTACTTGTTCTTCTCACGTATTGCCTTGGAAATTTACGCGTGCGAGAAGTTCCGATGCCAAATGGTGGAGTCACGGATGGAAAATTGGTACTAAAGAACAGGGTTCTACCACCGAAACAAATATACCCGTATCCGAACACGAAGAAGAGATAGAAGTTAGCGAATCCGTTTTAGACATTATGACCGATCAAGGAATCGATCTAATGCTCAACATTCTCAATAATGCCATTACTCTCCACAAAAGAGTCGTGGGTACGAGACAACATTGTACTCCCAGTCATAGGTAAATTTTATATCTATACAGTAGAAATTAAACGTGGTAAACGTGTCTGTCTAACTGTTTTGTCGTTTATTTTTTAGGTGGCGTCATTGCAGCTACCATTGTCTTCAAGTTTTGAGTGCTCGATCCTTACTCTATATCAGTCAGTCGGAAGATGGCCAAAAGAAATTAATGCAAGACGGCCATTTAAGGATATTAGTTGCTGCCTTAGATTCAACCCACGATCCAGTAAGATTACACAGTCGACCCCCTATAACACTGTTGATAATTCCGTTTTATATGAATTCCGTGTTGTACGAGTCACTTAGATTTTACAAATACGTGTACCGGGCTGTGAACTGCTCACGTATTTGTAAAATCTAAGTGACTCGTACAACACGGAATTCATATAAAACGGAATTATCAACAGTGTTATAGGGGGGTCGATTTGTATAGAAATTTTTACGTATTTTACTTCTAACTTATTAAATTTACGTTCGATTTTCGTCGAAACGATAAGAATTATTTTTCTAATTTAAGAAGAATTATTTATAATAAATCGATAAAAGTATTTTAACAAATTAATATTTCGAATTATTTTAAAATGCCTGCAAAGATGTGAATAATAAAGTATTAGTAAAGATTGAATTGACATTCTCTTTCGATAATAAAATTATTTAAGTAGTTGTACGGGACATAGTTTTATGGTTTTTAAAGTAACTTTTAAATAAAAGCCACGTGTCTGTAGCTTAAGTGGATTTACGAAGAAAATTGAAATAATGGAAAGTAAATAAAATTTTCAAAAATTTAAATATTTTATTTTAGAGATTTTACAGTCTCCTACTTCAACGTACAATTGTTCACTTGGAATATTCGATTTTAATTGATTATATGTTATTTAACTCAAATACATTTCGTTTCAAATTATTTCTTCGATTTTAAACAGGAATAAATCTGTATAAAAATTAAATTATAAAATAGAACATTCATTTGCTGGTTGTTTACCTTTTCATTCCGCGCTTCTTACCGTGTCTTTAAATAGTTTTTAAGGTAAAAATGTAATTTTTATTTATTTATTTAATGTATCATTAAACATAAAAGTTGATAATTTCGTAAAACGTAGAATAAACTAGAAAGGAAATGACATTAGATGTTGTCTGAAAATATAACTACAGTCGACCCCCTATAACACTGTTGATTATTCCGTTTTATACGAATTCCATGTTGTACAAGTCACTTATATTTTACAAATACGTGTGCCGGCTGTGAACGGCTCACGTATTTGTAAAATCTAAGTGATTCGTACAACATGGAATTCGTATAAAACGGAATAATCAACAGTGTTATATGGGGGGTCGACTGTAGTAAATGATTAAATTGGAATGTACCGTAGAACATTTTAAAATATTTTTTTCCGAATAAATAACTTAATTTTTGTGTAATTCTATTTTTTAGCAATTACTTTGCCTTATACTTCAAACCGTGGCTACCTTGGCCTTAGATCCATCTTATCATCCTACGTTGTTGGAATCAGATTTGACCGATAATCTCACTCAATTGGTGCTGCCTTCTGACGAGTGGTACTACACAAACCACAGTACCAAATATGCCCGGTATGTGAAGCACCACGCCGCCAGAATTCTAGTGTATATGGGATTGGAACAGAGATTAAGACAGAAGGTTTATCTGTTTGATTTGCTCGGTGAGTACTGTACCGTTACGCATAATTTAAAAATATATATATATTCCGAATCTAGGTTAATGCTAGATTACATAAATAAGGCAATTAGTTATGATCGATAGGTTAGCTAGCTTTATATTTCTAGACAACAGGTGAAAATAACGATCCATTCTTAAGTAATTAACTGCGACGTAGATTACTAAACTATCGACTCCTTCTGTTCTTTGATGGATAGTCACGTAACATTGTTTGTTATATTTCCGCTTAGAGGAGGCGGTTCCTCCCCCGACTCCTTTGATGGACTCCAACGAGGACACTTACATTATGGAGACGTCGTTAGCACCATCTATTATCGCCAATAGCAACAACCAAATAGCCGCCGCTTCTCTGGAAGCCATTATCTTGGAATTGTTAAAAGACGTCGAGGTGCGTGGAATTTTTAATCAAAAAATATAAATAAAATTTGCCGGACTGGATTTAAAATAACATTTTTTCTTTTATTAGAAGAGAATGAAAAAAGACGACACTTGGGAAGACGAAGATATTATAAGTAGACACCATAGAGGTATCTATTACTACAATGACAAATTCCATCGTTAATATTTAATTGGAAATTTAACTTAAACGGATTCTTTTCAGATCACGATTCGAGTAGAGCACGGTCTGTGCCAAGAGGAAGTACTATTTATTTTCTCTCGGGATTACCCTTAGTCATTCACCCTTTAGTAGTGATCAGACTACTGATGCATCGATTGCTCGGATGTCCAATTCAGAATCGCGTAATCAGAACCACTTCCAAGTCGAGTATGTTGTCGGTAGAAAACAGAAGTAATTCCAGTTTAATCGAGAATGAGGAATCGCTTAGAGGAAGACGTAAAGTTAATTTGAGCATAAATTGTATTGTTTCTCAACAATCCAAAACCGATCATAACAAGGTGGTAATTCAAACTCCGGAAGCTCAGACAATACCTACCTTTACGGAGAACGACGGTCAAACCACTCCACCCATTTCTCCCTTATCTTACGTTAAAAGAAGTTTCAGGTTTTCTAGTCTAAAACGAAAAAAATTTAAACAGCAATTTGCCGAAAATATTTCTTCTCCCTCCGAGAACGAAGAGACAATTCTAGCTTTTCAACGTGAAATTCAAAATCTTCCACAATTTGACGTTCAGGTATTTTAAATTCAAATGTTCCAGGTTATATAACTCGTAAAAATTTTTATAATCTTCAAATTATTCTTTTAGCCTAATCCTAGACCTTCGGATATCGTCGCATCCGTAGCACGTCCACGATCCTGTTCCGTGCCTCGAGTGACTTTTCATAATTCTCTCCAACTTCCCGGTTCTCACGCTCATGGCCCTTTAATCCGTAGTGCTACAACCGAAGGCACTTACACTTCCACAAATAAAACTCCTTCCATAGTCCCATCAGGTAATTCCTTTCACTATCAAATCTATGTATAAGCGACGATATAAATAAACAGTGGATTTTTTTATATTTTACTNATTAATTTATTGTTTGATTTAACAATTATATTAAATTTGACAAGTAAAAAATTTCATTATTCGGTAAAAAGCTTATTTCCGACCGACGACCTCTTAACCTGTAAGTCTAGAGTTCAATTTTTCATTAAATAATTGATAAAATTAATAAATTTTTACGCTCTTAAGGTGAGTAATTCTCATTAGCCAAGGGAACTAATGGGCTACAATCGCTAAAAATGAATTTAATAACAAAAAATTTGATTATTTAAGTATAATACAAAGACAAACTGTTTTTTTTATTGTTTTCACTTTTGTGTTAATAAAATACAATATTTATGTTTATTATCCATTGTTACTTCAATGGTTCTTGAAATACAGTAACTTATTTCGAAAGTATCGACCACGTTTCTGTCGCTAAATGCAGTCGACCCCCCTATAACACTGTTGATTATTCCGTTTTATATGAATTCCATGTTGTACGAGTCACTTATATTTTACAAATACGTGATCCGTTCACAGCCCGGCACACGTATTTGTAAAATCTAAGTGACTCGTACAACATGGAATTCATATAAAACGGAATAATTAACAGTATTATAAGGAGGGTCGACTGTACTTCGTGTAACAATATATTTTATGCCCTACAGTAAATTGCTAACACGAAATTTACTGTAGGACATAATGGCGTACAATACAACTGGAATAAAAAAATAAATAAATAAACCTAAAAAACACATCGCGCCATCTGTTGAATTAAATCTAAACAAAACATTTTTTCTCCTTCCTAACTGTATTTACTGTACACAACTGAAACTTTTACTTCTGTCAAGAAATTCAATTATTAAGTATATTTTTTCTTTTACTAAAGAAGATACTATACCATTCGTTTAATAATATTAAAAATCAGGCATGTATTAATTTACGTTCTCAATACATTAATAAGAATGTTAATATTTCAGGAATATAAATTATATTTAGTATTAAAAGTCTTTATTTAGGAATATAAACACAAAAACGAGTACATAGTAATATAAGGTATATAGAGTGAAACCTCCGAAGGACGGACAAGGAAGGGAAAAGATGGTCTTCGATGGGAGTTTCCATTGTCTGGAGGTTATTTTTAGATTTAAATACTAAAAGAAACTGTTATACTACAAATGATTCCGGCGCAGATCCTTGGTAGTTAATTAAAATTTATTCGTTTCTTGGAATAAAAGCGCGGGTATATTTCAAATAAATAATTATAAATATGATTTAATAAGTAGTACTGTACTTAAGTGTACTAGACATTTTTCGTATTCCTTTCAGGTTCGGAGAGGGAAAAAAAATAAAGTATTAAGTTACAAAAGACATTCTAGAACTCATTAAATGCCGAATTTAATGTGATAAGTAGTATACGACCTTGCGATGAGTGGCATTTCCTATTCCCAACGATATTTAAGTAAAACGATCGCATTACCTATCAAATTATTATTCTGTTTTTTCTTTTTTTTTTTTAAATAATGGTGGGAAAAAATTGTTAATTTAAAATTAAAAAAGAATTTTATCGGAATAGAAGTGTTTTTTTTTTAATCGATAACTTTAATCAATTTTCTAGTTAATGCCAATCAAAATGCAAGTAATCTAACATCAGTCAAGCCGAACGATACTCTGCAAAATCACCGCGTGGTTCTTAGATTACTTTACGAATGGGTGACGTTTTGTCATCAGGATTTCACGCAAAATCCACTGGTGTGTCACGAATTACGAGAGTTTCTCCAACGTCTTAATACAATGGGAAATCCGTACGGCTCCTTTGCCGAAGAATTGAGATTAGAATTGGATATACACGTAATTATATTAAATTATATCGATATATTCGTTTAAATCATTTATAAATCTCTTAAAATAAACGACGAATTTATTCAGGAAGAAGAAGGGAATACGGAAAAAAGAAACGATGTGGACGATATCGACGACGAGTATAGAAAGGTAGGATTAGTTCTTATTTAAGACTTAAAGTACTTTGTTTACTATGTGAATGTAGATCGCTTGTACGTTGACCTCGGACGAAACTATTCTCTCGTCGAATGACCGTTTAGCTTTGAAGATTAATGTCAATACATCTTTCGGAATTAACTATAGAAACCTACCAATGTCAGAATACTATCGCAGAGGATTAACAGTGATAATTACACCTTCTTTATTGTAAACGTTAATATTCTTTTAAAAAATTTGAAACGTAAACACCTTATAATTTCAACAAGTAAAATTTTTTTGGCTGCAATTTGAAAAAAAAAAATCCCCACTGTCGTCAGCCTGTTTTTCCTGAATTCCGAAAACGGAGTTAGATGAATGAAAATCGAGACCAGATACGGAAAACTTGGAAACGGGAGGCCTCGATTAACTATATACGAATGTCCGGTGCGAAACGGAAGTTACGTTAATTTAATTCAAAAATTTCCTCGAAAGGAGTTTGATAACTGACCGGCATGACTCCGTTGATAACAGGAAAAGTATGATTTACAGGGGCAAGCCACTTAATTTGAGATGGAGAGCGTATATTTTAATTAAGTAAAGTTTTACGGTACGCGATTTAAAATTAGAAAAAAATATATATATACCGTATATTTAAATATATTAAAAATATATAAATAATACGTTAAAAATGTTTATAAATTTATTATTATTTGTATTAAATTAATACGTCGAATATTTTGCCTTTACGGTCACCCGCATTTGTTCGTGTTATTTATACATTTTGGTTATATTAAAATTCTAGGTACAGTACGAGCCTATAACCAAAGTAATATAAAAACGGATGCATCGACTCATCGGTAAAGCTAATCTAGAAGCACCGTATCGATTTATAAAGGACAGAATATTTATTTTGTATAAGAATTCTATAGAATGCTTCATCGTTTTATTAGTTTTTCTTTTTTAAATTATTACGGGACCGTTCCGTTCTTTCTTTAAATTGTTATATTTAATGACGTAAAACGATTCAAAAACTACATTTGCATCCTTATTTACTAGACGTTCGACTTTGTTTGTGATTTTGAAAATAGCTTTATTTTATTTTAGTTCTTTTTTTACGAATGAATTTCTCTATAGGGTATGTGTAAAACACTTAATATTTTATTTTATTGCGAATAAAACTGCAAATATTACGTTTAATTTTCAAAATAGATTGCCTTGTTTCTTATTATAACATAGTTTAAAAGAAGAGACGTTCTCCGGAGCAAAACGTAGTCGATTTAGAGTAATTAATCGACTAATCGATTTATTACACTCGCCTTCCTTAAATAAGTTGGTTTCCGCTTAGTCTACTTCGTCTATATTGGCGGGAATTAATCATAAACGAGTGTAAAATCAAACGAAAACTCCGAATTCGAACCCCAAAGTCTTCCAAATAAGCTCTTGCGTGCGGATAAGTCGGTTGGTGAGCGGAAATACTTTTTTTTTTATGAGATAGCATCGACAAATTTGTTTTATATTTGAGAAAAAAAAACAAAGAAGAAATCAAATCTCGATAGGGACAATTAATCCTTCCTGGATGCTTTGCTACCATCATATACGTTTGTATCAATTACTTATGTATAGGATGCATAATTAGATAGATGAAAGCCGAGACCAGATATGGAAAGCTTAGGGAACACGAGGCCCCGATTAACTTGCACGAACTTCCGATGCAAACCGGAAATCACGATATTTCAATTCAAAAATTTCCCCCAAAAGGTGTTAGATAGATGACCGGCACGACTCTATTGTTAAAGGAAAAGTATGATGTACAGGGGCTATTAATTTGAGGTGGAGAGCATATATTTTAAATTAAAAATATGATTAAAAATTACAATCTGGGCATTGTGATGATGAAAAATGAATATTTGCTCGTTATACTGGTGTAGTTTTCGATTAGCAAAGAGAGGAAGTCCTGTACACTCTTTTTGCGTGTTTCGGACCCACTTTATAAGTCTATTTATAAACAAGACAATATAAAAAGAAAAATAAAAGGCAGAAAATTGTTAAGGTTAGGATTTCGAGTGCTTGCGAGTATCATATTCTTATCCAGGAGAATCGAAACAATCGAACCGACAAGAGAATTGAAAGAATCAAGTGTTTATTGTTGGCAAATACGGTAGTAAGTCGTCATTGAAAGACTAAATGAGAATTGAAGCTATTTATTCTAAATAAATTTCCATCAAACTGTGAAAGATAAAGATAACTGGAATATGATTAAACTGTTAAACGAATATATATATATATATATATATTATATTTATAAAATTATATATTGTAGATTGAATTTCAATAGCATTCATTACATTATATTTTGGAATTAAGTCAGTTTGTTTCGAACATTTTCTATTATTGTAGAATCTTATTGTTTTATAATGTTTATATTTAAGAATTTAAAAACGATATGATCTTATGATCTCTTTATCATTCTCTTTATGATCTTATTTAAAATTTGATCGTGTAAACAATGTTGTAATTCATTTATAAAAGTTTAAATTATATTACTATATATATATATATATATATATATATATAAATATACANCAGCAACGAGTTGCTTAACTTTACAGGCAAGATTTGGTGACGCCATCTATTATCATATTTTATTTAAATTTTTTTTATATTTTTAACAATTATAAAATGGCGAAAAGCTTCATCTTAAGGGCGCTGGTGGGTTTCATAAAAATTTGTAAATGCTTAACGAATAAATAATGAGTAAAATCGTCATAAAGACTCTACTCAAGATATGACACGTGAACCTCTTTATCTCCCCACCCAGTAGACTTTTACCAACCAAAATTTAATAGCATCAATTCCTCTAATATACAAACCTAATTGCAAAATTTAAGAAATTTTCGACAAAATGCACGGGAGTTATTAAGCTTCAAAGAGGGTGAACAAAATCGCGCTCCCCCCCACACATTCATCCATACATACAGAAAAAAACGTCGATTTTTTTTGTATTTCTCGACGTTTGAAGATCCCCCAGTCCAAAAATGTAAAAAATTTTGGGGGGAGGGTCACTTTTTGACCGATGAAGCTTGCACTCTGTTCCAAAATGCACTAATAAGGAAAAAAAAACTAATAAATTTGAAAGCGTCAAAATTATGGAATTTTATTAAAATAAAAATCCGTACGTCATTCTATTATTTGCTTATCTGTAATGTTGGACGACACCTCGAATTGCCGATTTGAGATATTAATCAGTTCCTCCGTCAAGTGATAAACAGGGGAAAAAAATAATAATAATAACTTTCCGAAATTATTGATAAAATTCTGTATTAATTCTTGTTATAATAACACAAGTTAATGTTACACTTTGGGTAGTAGAAAAATTTAGTATTAGTTATAATGTTTTTACTTTTATTTTTCTCTTTTTAAAGGTAACAAGTTTAAAAATTCGGAAAAAAATACGAAAAATACTGACTCGTTAATGATAGCGAGTGGCTGAGAGAAAAGTTAACTTCTCTGGCTATTGTTAATTACGGACTAATTACATTTTTATCGGGATCGGGCTGCCTAAACGAGGCGCGGACAACCGAAATTACCTTCAAAAATTCCGAGAATTAATCGAATACCATTCTAATTTCTTTAAAGGAAAATATAATTTCTGTTTGACCGATTACTATTCGTGAATATACTGTACTGTACGTAATATTAATAAAACAATTACCAATCTACACTCGCGTATCCAACAATTCGTAATTTTAAATAAATCAAAAAGCTAA
Source organism: Centruroides sculpturatus (assembly GCF_000671375.1). Lineage (NCBI taxonomy): Eukaryota > Metazoa > Arthropoda > Arachnida > Scorpiones > Buthidae > Centruroides > Centruroides sculpturatus. The sequence goes on from NW_019385102.1 coordinate 55,528, forward strand.
TTTTATCCATTTATAAGCTATTCTTTTAATCACATTTCTGTACAGTCGACCCCTATAACACTGTTGATTATTCCGTTTTATATGAATTCCATGTTGTACGAGTCACTTAGATTTTACAAATACGTGAGCCATTCACAGCCCGGCACATATATTTGTAAAATCTAAGTGACTCCTACAACATGGAATTCATATAAAATGGAATAATCAACAGTGTTATAGGGGGGTCGACTGGTATTCGTAGTTTTCGATTTTCATTTATTATAACCATGGTATACTGTATTCAATCGAGTTTCCAAATACAGTATTTTCGAAATTAAACTTGACATTTCCCAACTGCCTACAGCAAAAAAAAAAAAAAAAAAAAAAACTATTCATCAGAAACTTTGGGAATTCCTTAATAGGAATTTTTTTATACAGAAAAGAAACAAGTTCGTTCAAAAAATCACGTATTACAGCTTTATGTGAACAAAACGTGATGGGCACCTTTGCCGTTACCATCTGAACTGCGTAAAACAGTACGCTCAACGATTGCATGTAGTGTTGAATGTTACGCAAATGGCGTGCCATGCTGTCCTTAAGGTCCGACAGCGATGTTATGGGATCACGGTAGACCGAGTCTTTGAGCCCCAGAGCCAAAAAGCGCACGGATTCGAGTCTGAAAACCTTGCAGGTTAATATGCCATTATTTCAGCATAAAAATCGGCCCGTAGTGATGGTTTTTGAAACTAACTTTCCTTTGCTCTAGAAAAAAAAATTCCCATAATCTCCTTAAGACACTCCCAAACTTTCACGAATAGTTTTTGCTGTAGGCAGCTGGGAAATGTCAAATTTATTTTGGGGAAACCATGTATATAACGAGTGTGTTTATGGCCTTTTCAATAAAATGGCCGCGAGGTTAAGGGTCGCGAAACCCCCGGAAACTTTTCATAAATATTTATTATTTTGTTGAGATTTTTTTTCTCTTTTCCTCTTCCTTTTTCTTCCTCGTAAGACATTGTAACATTAACAAATTTATATTTTGCAACATTTTCAAAGAAATTTCGGCGTTAGGCAATTTGCTTTCTTAAATGGATAGTTTCTCGAATTAGAAATCCGGGTGATTTGTTAGGATTTTAAACAAAAATATTTTTGTTACTAAAATTACTTTACGGTAGATTTAAGAAAGACAGTTTGGAAAATTTCTTAATGCCGTGTAAACAATGGAAGAAATTCTTATAGAGTCTTGTATAAAATTAATAGCGTATACCGGCAATATATCATGTAGAAATTAGTAAAGTATCTCGTATATATTTTAATATAGATTAATAATTAATTTTTATCGTTATTTTAAACTATAATTTAAGTGTTAGAATTTTAATTAATTGACAACTTTTGACTTATTTTACTATCTAAATTATAATGTAAGACTAACAAGAATAGATTTTTGTAACTTTAAAATGATTGTTTCGTGTAAATAGATGTAAATTATTAAAATAGCGATCTTAATATGTAAATAACAATATGAAAATATTCGATACTCTTACGAAATAGCAACGGCCAATGACCACAATGACATCAACGAGTTGCTCGACTTTTCCGACAACATCTGTTACGATATTCTACCAAAAGAATATTTTATATTTTTAATTATTATAAAATGGCAAAAANCCCAGTTGCCAATTGATTCGGAAAATCGACGCTCTATTGTATTATGTAATATTCATATAACCTCCCTTCTTCGGACGTCTAACAAAACTCAACCCCCCCTCGAAATCTGTGTAAAATTTAATTAAATAAAATGGACGTGTATCGTAGTTAAACCCCTCCCCATCCATTGTTTAATTTATGTATGAATTTGAATGTACGATTCTACTCTCCTATACCCTCTTACGACGATACCCGGATACGGAATATTATAAATTAACTTATTACATTACGTTAATTACAATATTACATATACATCTGCTAGATATTATACATTAAAATGATGTATATTAGAATAATTTTATCGATTTATTTACACCGTAAAACACGGAATAACAACATTTTCTTGTAAAAAAATCTTATATATATATTTTAGCTTGTTTTTATTAAATTATTATTAAGATATATTTTATTATTTTTGTATAAAAGATCGGAACTCGAATCTATTATTTTTTTAAACGAATGCTAAGAAAATATATAAAGAATCTATTCTTAATCATTTATGTGTAATGCTAAATTACGTGTGACTAAGAATTTGCAGAGTCATAATTTAGAAGCTAATTGCCTCGATAGAGTGATTGTTGATCGGTTATTTATAATCTTTACATAAATAGACCGTAGTTTACAATGTACGAGAGAAATCGGTGGTAACGCTTTTCCTTCTGTACCTTCTTTAAAGCTTAATAATTCTAATGCTTTTTGTTGAAAATTTCTGAAATTTTGCAGGGAGGTTTGTGTATTAAGGGGATCGATGTTATTAAATTTCGATGGTTAAAAATCAAGAGGATGGGGAGATAAAGGGGACCGCATGTATCTCCAGCAGGGTCGAACTTAACGACGATTTTACTGGTTATTATCATTTAGCCTACATTTTTTATAAAACCAATCCCTATCCTGGAAATTACGCTTTTTTTGCCATTTTATAATAATAAAAATATATAAAAGTTCTTTTTAATAAACTATCGTAACAGATGGTGCCACTAAATGTTGCGGGAAAGTTAAGCAACTCGTTGCTGGATTTTTCTGTTAAAATTCCTCGTTAAACTAAACTCGATTAAAACGTCTGTCATATTCACATGGAATTTAAAGCTACCTGTTTATAAATTGCTCTACGAATACAGTAACCGGATGCTTTGTCTTTCCCGGCAACGTTCTACATTTTCATAATTCAATAAAGTCTCGTTTTACGCCGGATTGATATATGCAGATTTATGTTTTCGCAGATGGTGAATGGCTTTTTTTACGTCAGATTACATTTTACGTTGTACAGTAGCTGCTGACACGAAACCCCGCGTAACGCAAGATTGTCCTGTATCGCCTATGCCCTATATTTTAAGAATTTCTGCATTTTTGGAGGTGAAAATATAAGTAAAGTTAGAAATAAATGCGTTGATTTATAGTATAAATTACATCGATATTTGCTAGCAACTTAATTTTATTTACTGAGAAAAGCCTAGGGAAAATATAGAAGCGGATAGATTTATTTACATAAAATTTATAAGACTGTATAAGACATGTATACCTTGTGTAACACTTGTGCAAGACTTGCATGTCTTGTAAACACTTGTGCAACTCCAATGCCTTTTGTAACACTTGTGCAAGACTTGAATGCCTTGTGTAACACTTGTGCAAGACTTGAATGCCAAGTCTACAATCGATCCACTTGTGCAAGACTACAATGCCTTTTGTAACACTTGTGCAAGACTTGAATGCCTTGTGTAACACTTGTGCAAGACTTGAATGCCTTGTGTAACACTTATGCAAGACTACAATGCCTTTTGTAACACTTGTGCAAGACTTGAATGCCTTGTGTAACACTTGTGCAAGACTTGAATGCCTTGTGTAACACTTGTGCAAGACTTGAATGCCTTGTGTAACACTTATGCAAGACTACAATGCCTTTTGTAACACTTGTGCAAGACTTGAATGCCTTGTGTAACACTTGTGCAAGACTTGAATGCCTTGTGTAACACTTATGCAAGACTACAATGCCTTTTGTAACACTTGTGCAAGACTTGAATGCCTTGTGTAACACTTGTGCAAGACTTGAATGCCTTGTGTAACACTTGTGCAAGACTTGAATGCCTTTTGTAACACTTGTGCAAGACTTGAATGCCTTTTGTAACACTTGTGCAAGACTTGAATGCCTTGTGTAACACTTGTGCAAGACTTGAATGCCTTGTGTAACACTTGTGCAAGACTTGAATGCCTTTTGTAACACTTGTGCAAGACTACAATGCCTTTTGTAACACTTGTGTAAGACTTGTAATAATATTTTTAGTGTTATACCTTTGTGAGATAAGCCGTGGGTCAGGGGTTAATCTCCTATTGACCACTTAACCGGCAACAGGTTGATAAAACCCGATCTCGGGGTCGTTGGATGGCTAGGAGGGCAAATCGAGTGGGGAGTGCGTCGGTAAGTCGGCAGGCGTCCTTAATTGACAGGAGACAGGTTTAACAAAATAACAAAGCATTTATTGAATGAACAAATCTAAACTCTACAAGAGGCGAACTTACTACTAAGGTTAAATGCGGTTATATTAAAATATTTACAGAAATTAGCGACAAATTTCGTAGCTATGTCGCTGACCTAATTTCTAGTTCGAGAGAGAGCGCTTTTACAAATTCTAACCCCTAAATACCTCTCGCTGGAAGGGAGAGTTTGGCGAACGTCGTCTGTATGGAAGGGTGTGGTGTCTTCCGTGTCTTCTTGCCGATGTCCTCTCTCTGTAGCTGGATCAAGTCCGCTGTATGGAGGTTCGGGAGTCGAGGTGGGCACTATCACAAAGTACAACTTCCTATGACGAATCGCCCTGAGCTTCCGGAGATTCGAGCTTTTATATCATTAGCGTGGGAAAACTGTCACGTGATTGACTTTTGTTGACGATGACGGTGCATTCTTCACACCTAACTGTAAACTTCCTCAGCTAGTCGTTATACAATCGGTGAAATCCGATCTAATGATTAATTCATTAGATCGGATTAAATGATAATTCATATATCCGATCTAGTTCTATAATTTTTCGGGTTTTTTTCCGAAGACAATTAACAGAAAATTTAGAATTTTAAAACGCCCGTAAAAATCCGCGAGCTCACACCTTCATAATTAGGTATTTATTTCTGGACGCAAATTAAGTCGATGAAATTTAATTAATCGAACGTAGTTTTTTGTTTCTTTTTCGTCTATCCTTAAGAGTTCTTCGTTCAGTCGCCATTTTATTCGAAAGGAATGACGTCAGTCCTACAAACCAATATTTAATTTATCACAATATCTCCGAAAATAAAACATGAAATTAAAAAATAATTGAAAATTAAAGAAAGAATTTTAACTTTTTTAGAAGCGTTTATATTCTAGACAGAAGGGCAATTTCTATAACCGGAATGACAGGGAGGAGCGCCACTACAAAAACAGCGAGGTTGGGTATATTTTCGCTTCTAAATATTATAAATAAAATTAAATGGTAAAATCGATGTAATAGGGCTGGTCTACATTAAATAAGCTTTAAAAAGACGTATATGTATTTCATAAGGATCGTCTTGACAAATTAGAAATAAATTTTGCCTTAGTGTATTTATTCTGTAGCCTATATATATATAGGCTACAGAATAAATATTTTTACGTATGAAGATTTATTATGCTTTGGTTTAACTTTTTCTATTCAATTTGCATGTATATCGTCACATATTATACGTACCATCTATTCTTTCTCTGGAATAAAATTTTGATTCGGTTCTATCCCAAATTAGAGGCTAACGTACCAAAAAGTTTTGCTTGATACCACTCATTACACAATATACACGATACAAAATTCTTAATTTAAAAAATCTAGTAACAAGTTGCGTAACTTTCCAGGCAACATTTTGTGGCGCCATCTATTGCGATATTTTATTCAAAAGAACTTTTTATATTTTTAATTATAGTATTATAAAATGGCAAAAAACTTAATTTTCAGGGTAGGGATGGGTTTTATAAAATAATTGTAAATACTGATATCCGGTAAAATCGTCGTTAAGTCCTATCCTACTGGAGATACAATACACGCGACCCCCTTTATCTCTTCGCCCCTTAGACCTTTAACCACCAAAATTTAACAGCATCGATCGTCCTAATAAACAAACCTCCCTACAAAATATCAGAAATTTTTGACAAAAAGTACAGAAGTTATTAAGCTTCAAACAGGGTGAACAAAATCGTGCTCGCCCCATACACAAAAATCCATACATAACGATACCCTCCTCCGAATATTTTTAAATTTCTCGACGTTTCGAGAAATTTAAAAATCATTTTTAAATTAATTTACTTGTTGGGCTACAATTTGAAGAAATTGTATACCTATAAATTCCCACTGTTGTCTGTATATCCTTTCTTCATCTCGAGAACGGAGTTAGATAGATGAAAGTAAAGACCACATATGGAAGGCTTCGGGACAAGAGGTCCTAATTAACTATATACGAATTTCCGGTTTGAAACGGAAGTTATATAGTTAATTCAATTCAAAACTTTACCCCGAAGGGAGTTAGATAGATTACCTGCACGACTCCAGTTCTAGCAGGAAAAGTATGATTTACAGGGGCAAGACACTACTAATTTGAGGTGGAGAGCGTATATTTTAAATGAAATTAAAAATTTCAGCCCGGCATTGTGACGATAATTGCTCGTTTGTCAAGTAAAAATAGATTAGCTGAAAATTTGTAAACAAATAGCCAGGGGAGTTTTTATTTTATTTTATTTTTTTTTTGCGCAAAATATTTATAATGCTTTCAATCGATTTTTCAGTTCATATTTTTTTATTATTATTAAAATTACTTAACACAGAAAAAATTATTAAATAAACTTTATCAGATGAATGAAAATGTGTTGAAACTAATGAGGAAAATTATCATTTTTAAGTCTAATTTCATTAAAATAAAAATGATTTAAAACGTTTAAAATTAAATTTACTAAATTTTTTTTATCTTTTTGGAAGAAATAAAATTGTTATTTTTATCTAAAAAAACCTTAAAGATTTATATAAATTTTTCGTATGATGAAAATTCCAGTTGTTGCACGATCGATCGATCGATCGATCTTCCGNGATGATTAATATATAATTACGGCAATACTCTTGTTTACATAGTTTGAAATTACATCGTACAATTTTTATTATAAATATATCGAATTTCTCTGGTATAATGGGTCTACGCTGTATTGAATAATTATATTGAGTTTAAGTTTATATAATTATTACGTTACACAATGGAATGAAATTAACTGTTATAATGATAAAATTATTAAAATTAAACGTTTATAAAGTAATAAAATCTCTTACAATAATGAATTATATATATAAAAATTGGTATCGAAATTTGAATTAAATTACTATAAATTCTGTGTTACGCTTTTAAATTTTTGCATTTTTTGAATTCGGGTGACCTCGAAATGTCAATAAATGCAAAAAAAATTCTGGTTTTTTTTCTTTCTATGTGTGGATGTTAGTGTGTTTGGGGGGAGAATTTTGTTCGCCCCGTTTAAAGCTTAATAACTCCTGTGCTTTTCGTCGAAAATTTCTGAAATTGTGCAGGGAGGTTTGTTTATTAGGGGCATCGATGCTATTAAATTTTGGTGGCTAAAGGTAAAACAGGTGGGGAGATAAAAGGAGTTGTCTGTCATATCTCCAGTAGGTAAAATATCGTAACAGATGGCTCTTATTTCAACTTATTTAATACATATGTGTTAGACACTTCATATTTGAAAATGCGTAACGTTGTAATGGAACTTAAAAGCAATATAACGGATATGGATAATTACGGATGCCATAATACCAAAACACATTACTGACGTAAATGCCATACTAATATCATTTTCTGATCAAGAAATCTTTCGAAAACTGCACTCTTTCCGATAGTTTGCCTTACATTCTCGTAATTCAATCAATAAAAAGAAAGGAAGCAACACTGACATGCAGTATTTTTGCCTCGTTACTACTTAGAATTATTGGAAAAAATAAATTTTGCAAGATTTATTAAATTATCTATAAATATATCGCTTTCTGTCAAACAAATATTTTCAGTAGGAATGAATTTATAACATATTATAAGCAAATTATTATCACAAACCTTATTTTTCTATACAGAGAAAAAGGTAGGTTGTATTAATATAAAGGTAACTTTTTCACTGAATAAAAGTAAACTACGTTGAAACGGAATAAATGCAGATTTGGATAAACAATGCTATAATTAACCAAGCTAATTACGTTAAATATTTGGAACGTTCGTGCAAATACCTTTATTATTACGTCATTAGTAAATTTGTAGTCACCGCCAAGAAATTACGACGTTTCCTTTTAAACGGTGTCGTCATACGAAAATATCACGCATGAGTGAATAACAAAATCAATTAAGGCATCATTATTTTCGGTTCTGCTTCAGAATAAGTACTACATCAATTGCAAATTACGCTGGATGCTTTCATACAACAGTTATGTGAATAAAGTAACATCTATTCCGAGTTTATTTGTTTTCAGAAATAATGCATAAAATTAAGACAATATAAGTAAACAACTTATATTTTCCCCTCTACAGATGGTCACAACCGAATTATACTATCGACTTTCTGCTTATACTTTGAAAGAAAACAGGCAACCGTCTCTTTCTACGTAAACGATTAAATATCGCAACACCGTAAATTCTAATCTAAAAGTTAATAATTTGTGTAAATTGCAGAAAAATTCAATTCCGGGCTGCAATTTTTAATCATATTCTTAATTTATTTTATTTAAAATATACGCTTTCCACCTCAAATTAGTAGTCTTGCCCCTGTAAATCATACTTTTCCTGTTAGCAATAGAGTCGTGCCGGTCATCCATCTAACTCCCTTCGAGGGATATGCCGCATTTTACAGTTTATTTTTATTTATTTATTTATTATTTTGATCAGTCGTAATTCTATATTTTATGTAAAATTTTTTAACTTCAATTTGAGATAATTTTGAAGTATAAAATTAAAAAAATATATATATAAAACTTTGAAAAATGACTTACTTTATTTTTAAATCGATCGCTGCTGGCTTCGCTTNTTTCTGTCAAACAAATATTTTCAGTAGGAATGAATTTATAACATATTATAAGCAAATTATTATCACAAACCTTATTTTTCTATACAGAGAAAAAGGTAGGTTGTATTAATATAAAGGTAACTTTTTCACTGAATAAAAGTAAACTACGTTGAAACGGAATAAATGCAGATTTGGATAAACAATGCTATAATTAACCAAGCTAATTACGTTAAATATTTGGAACGTTCGTGCAAATACCTTTATTATTACGTCATTAGTAAATTTGTAGTCACCGCCAAGAAATTACGACGTTTCCTTTTAAACGGTGTCGTCATACGAAAATATCACGCATGAGTGAATAACAAAATCAATTAAGGCATCATTATTTTCGGTTCTGCTTCAGAATAAGTACTACATCAATTGCAAATTACGCTGGATGCTTTCATACAACAGTTATGTGAATAAAGTAACATCTATTCCGAGTTTATTTGTTTTCAGAAATAATGCATAAAATTAAGACAATATAAGTAAACAACTTATATTTTCCCCTCTACAGATGGTCACAACCGAATTATACTATCGACTTTCTGCTTATACTTTGAAAGAAAACAGGCAACCGTCTCTTTCTACGTAAACGATTAAATATCGCAACACCGTAAATTCTAATCTAAAAGTTAATAATTTGTGTAAATTGCAGAAAAATTCAATTCCGGGCTGCAATTTTTAATCATATTCTTAATTTATTTTATTTAAAATATACGCTTTCCACCTCAAATTAGTAGTCTTGCCCCTGTAAATCATACTTTTCCTGTTAGCAATAGAGTCGTGCCGGTCATCCATCTAACTCCCTTCGAGGGATATGCCGCATTTTACAGTTTATTTTTATTTATTTATTTATTATTTTGATCAGTCGTAATTCTATATTTTATGTAAAATTTTTTAACTTCAATTTGAGATAATTTTGAAGTATAAAATTAAAAAAAATATATATAAAACTTTGAAAAATGACTTACTTTATTTTTAAATCGATCGCTGCTGGCTTCATTTTCGTAATTAACTGTATCCATTTTCTTCATGCAACAGCATTAAAACGTGATTATTTGCCAGTCTTCTTACTTTATTAATCCTGGTTTTATTAAAGATGTATTACTTTTAAGACAGAAGTGTACTTTTTTTAATGCTTAAATTTCTAAATACAAACGAAAATAATTAATTACTGCTCCACACGTGTATTAAATATGAATGATAATTAAATGATTACTATGTCTTTCCTCCCATACGAATACTAAAAGGAATTTTTTCGGGTTTACAATGGGATGAGGCTCGACATATCGGGGACAGACTATTCTCGGTGAGCCCGGGCTCGGGGGAAATCCCCAACCCCTTTCTTCGATGATTTAACATAAAATACATTTAATTGCAATGTAAATAATCGCAAGAATTATTCAGGTAGACAATAATCTGTCTTTTGGCACGATTACAATAATATAGTACAGTACTGTATTTTATTACCCTATTAAATAAGTACAGTATATTAACACGAGTTATTTGATTCTTTTTCAATGCGAATCGGATGTAAATTAGACTGTTTGCTATATATGTAAATATAGATTAGACATATAATTATCATTTGATGATTAATATATAATTACGGCAATACTCTTGTTTACATATTAATTTTTAATTTGATTAATTAGTATATATATTCGAGATATTGTACCAATATATCAAGTAATTTTAGACACGTAACGAATATACCCTTTATATTTAATAATATGTAAATGAGTTCAACGTTATTATTAACCTATTTGATTTCTCAGCTTTAAAAAGACTTATAATTCTGACGCTTTATTTGATAGATCCTACTTATAGAACACGGTCGAGTCTTCTAACATATTTAATTAAAGACACTTTCTATTTATATATATATATAGGCTTATATATATATCAAGACGGTTTGAAATAAGGATCGATATAAATTCTGTCAAATGCAACATATTATATCTCCGATGCCAATATCGATAAAATTTCATTAAAACGGGTGAAATTTTGACCCGGCATCATTGACATTGTAATAGCGAATCGATTGAAATTTATTAAAATTTGAATTATTATTTCGTTTAACAAACCGGTAAAGTAATTAATTATCCCGTTTAAATCTTCAATTTTCCTTTAATTATCTTTAAATCTTTGATATGCAATTTATCAAATCTTTCACAATCTGACGCTTCGTAACTGAATGCGTTTCAATATATTAATGTTTTCAACGGAAAAGTGTGTGAATTATCAAGTTTAAAATAGTCTTTTCTTATGTTAAACTAAACAAATATTTAAATAATAAAAAGCTATTTAAAATACAGGTGAAAAAAAGATTGTTATACAATTGTTATTGTGGAAAAAACAACAGATAGATGAAGGGCGGGAGGCCCCGATTAACTATATGCGAACTTCCGATGTTAACTGGATTAAAACGCTTTTATCGATCATGTTTTTTTTCATATTAGGGATGGGGATGATAGGGTGGAACACACCACAATATGTATCACCACATACGACATGCATTAACACAATTAAATTCTACATTTGGTTATTTTTATGGGGTTTCGGGGTGGGGAGGATGGTGGAAGTGAAGTCATTTTCCTAAAAAAAACAGTGTTAAAATGCACTTTCGTACGTCCTCCTAGTGTCTTTCATTATTCATTGCTTATGCTGGAAGATTTCAATGTGTTTCTGGCCCACACGAAACGTGCAACAACAGGGTTGGTTGGTGTGTACGGCTCAAAGTGAGTCGAGTGCCGCGCGTCAAAACAATTTTATCGATCCGTTTACAAATTTTAAAAAGAATGTTTTATTCGGCATTCTAATTTATTTCAACTGTTCGTAATCATAACACAAAGCAGATTAGTTAAGTTTAGGACCTTTTCCAATAACCAAAGAGCTCTCTAGTTCCGTATTTAATGAGAATATCTGACTAAAATAAGGAGAGTTTTATTCTATTAATCGACTTCGATTTATTGTATAATTATGCAATTATATTTAGTTTTGTTAATACGAATTAGCGTTCCGTACACGTGTTTGCTAATTAGTATATTAAAATTGGTTTGATATATTATAGAAATATCAAACAAATTTAAATACTTAAAGACCAATTATCGAATAATTTATCGCATTAATCTGTTAAAACACGATACAAACGACTTAAAATTGCATCTGTTAACTGAATGGTTGGCAACTTTAGGGGGCTAACTGCCGGTATCGTGTTACGTCAGAATTCACGGTATTGAATCCGACTACAAACGGCAAAAACGGAAACCAAACCGGCGCATGCACACAATGGCTATTGACCGAATGCTGAGAAAATTTTTATTTTTTTTTCTATGTAGTTTTTTGTCTGTTTTTTTCGATATGTTTTATTGTGTTGATATATTTCTAAATTCCTTTCTTTTGGTATTCGACGAATAGTGAAAGTATGGACGATCCCTAACGATAACGATAAAGAGAAACGGAAAAAAACGAAAAGAAAACGACCGCTGCAATGGATTACGCGAATGAATTTTTATTTTCTTCCTTTCCAACGTTAATATTACGCGAATTCGACGTAAATGTATTAGTAGTAAACAAATATAATCGGATTCCCATTTGCCCCAACCGAAAAATAATTTTATTTTTCGTTCGTCGCGAGTTCGCTTCAATATTTTTTAATGGTAAAGTTTCGCGTGTTTGCCACCAGAGGCGCATCTATGTTAGCATTATTTCAAAAAAAAAAAATCTACAGTATTCATTTACGTTTTCTACGAATATTGATGACATTTTATTACTTTTTATTAAAAAATTAAGTTTATTTTTATTTTCATAATGTATTACTAATGTTTTCTGATGTCAGAAAGTGACAATGAAAAGCTTATGTTATTCGGAAATGGTGCCTAAATTTTTCGATTGCCGGACTCAATCGCTCCTAAGTCGTAAATAGGCGGGTCGTAAATATTTTGCATATTCTGTATGTACAAAAAGTAGATCTATTTCTATCATTTATAAGTGATGTGCCAAATATATTGACGGGGACTATAATTTGGGCAACTCTGTTATATGGTATTACTTTTACAAGAACGCGCATTTCATATAATACAAATCGATATAATAATAAATAGCACAAAAAAGCGATTTTTTTTATTAAAATAATTGATATGTTTGAAACGAGACAAGAGTAATAATTGTAACTATTTGTCTTTAAATAGTAGTTAATTAAAATAATATATATCATTCTAGGTATAAAAAATAAATTTACTGTCTCTTTGTCGTCATTCCTTACTTTGTCAATGTTTTTGGTGTTGATTTACTTTACTACTCTGACTTTTATGACTGGTATAAGTTTTCTTTTACAACTAGGAAATGTTATATTTATCTCATATTTTTATCTGGGTGTTCTTTACATATTACATACTTAAAAACTGTTACTTTCGAAAACTTAATCACGATTTACAACACTGCTCCTGTAGGAAATAGGACGAATTGCTTTACGACGAATCCCCATTGTATTTCGGAAGCGTAAACTAAATCTTCACTATTATTACGTTTTTGTATTTATCGGTATATTTTCTTATACATTTTAATCATTATTAATAAATAAACAAAGATTTTGAATACATTTATGGTGTAAAATGGAGATATTCGCTGATACAATTTGCATCAATTAAAACTTAGACGAGTGCATTAATTATTATTATAAGTACTTTAAAGATAATACGATCGAGACGATAATGACTTTCTATGCTATAATTAAACTGATCATTCGAAGCTTAGTTTAGTTTTTTTTTTTTAAATCTAAATTATTAGTACAGTATTTAAATGTAATATGCAATTCAGGTAGTAATTACACATTAAAAATTCCGAAAGTGGAATTTGTAAAACATTTTTGAAATATAATATTATAGTTTAATCTTTTTAAAACATTCCCTTGATTATTTGGAAAGAATAATAATTACAGTAATTACGTAAAGATTATATTAAAAAAACAATTTATATACGTAACAAATGAGATATACAATAAGAGTCTGATCTACTTGATTGCTGGCATGATTTAAACATGAAAAATTTTAATTAAAAAAGATAAATTTTAAACTGTAAAACATTCTGTAGTGTTAAATATAAATAGAAATAAGAATAAGTATGGAAAATTCGAAATAATCACAGTAGAATTTGCACTTTTAATATCAAAATTTTAATTACTCTGACGGGCAAAGTGCTAAATTAGTACAACGTTATATACGAAGTAATTTCATTACCACAATTAAATACATTAAAATGTATATTATTGTAATTTTCTCATTCTGGAAGCTATTATACGATTTGCAATTTAACCGTTAAAAGATTTTAAAAATAAATATTCTCTATTTAGTTCAAATACGATATAAACTTAGTTTAAAATATATATTTATATATAAAGTATGGAATTGCGTGTTTCTAACACGCGATATTTATCTACTTAATCTCTTTTTTTTTCTTTACTTTAAGCATGACCAAAAGAAAATTTAATCATTTTGCTAATGGAATATCGTCTCGAAACTAAAACTTTTAATCATTAAAGAAACTCATAATTATAGTAAGCTTTCTGTAATGGGAATTTTTCAAACTCCAGGACTTTTTCTATGTATTTTAAAATTCTGATTTATATAACGACATTTCTCCAAATAACTTCTGACTCGTTATCGTTAAAAATTAAATAAATCGTACAAATTTATCGACAGTTTATTTATTTATTTTAAGTGATGTATTGATCTATTTCTTGAAATTTGCGTTACTTTATATTTTATAACAATAATTTTGAATCGTTAATGTTGAATTTATACGCTAGATGGCAGGACAGTTTTTCATTTGACTTCCCGAAAGACTATAAAAATGAGGGCTATTTTACTTACGTGAGGCATTGTTTTTCAAATAACGCTGGCTTATGGCTTAAAAAGTAACCCCTTTAGTTATTATTTCCGATTTAACACACGCTCCTGTCTATCGGTAGGGGAATTCGATTAAAATCTATTATAGTAACACTATAGGAGCACTCATGGGAGGGGTTCGGGTTGTCACCTCCCTCGAAAACAATTATATTTAACATTTACAACAGAGTCTAAATATCTTTTGAAGTGTCTGAGATTAAAAAAATGACATTAAATTTATTAAATGTTATGTTTTAATAAGCATTAGTGATAAATAAATAGGATCTGAATCACTAATAGTCGTCTATAGTCCTGTATAGTCTAGTATAAAGGATAAAGATAAAGATAAAATAATTTATTCTTAATCGTTTAAAAAATATATAATATACAAGAGTGTAATCGTGGTTTACGCGCTTTATTTTTGCGCTATTTTGAAATGATGAGATTATAAGTACAGTACTAATAATAGATCCAATTATAACTGTAAAAGTTAAAATATTCATTTAAGATTAAAAAGTTTGCAAGATAACTGATAAGTCAAGAAACCTAAAGGGTGAAGTGATATAGGTCATCTTTATTGTTTTATTATATTAAGTTATAGAGCTTTAGCTGAATTTTCGTTACAAATTTTTTTACTTGATTTTAATTTAAATACATAAAATAAGCCGGAAAATTATTATAATGGTTGAGGCCGAAGTTTTCATCCGTAAAACGTGAACATCGAACGTCGAGCGCCGCTTACAAAGTGGCGCTCGACGTTCGACATTCACGTTTTAAAGATGAAAACTTCGGCCGCAACCTCGCTATTACGTCGTTTTCGCTTAACATTTTCCTGCAAACACTTTTTCAAAGATAAAAGTCATATTCGATTTTTTATATTTATAAGGAAATGTTTGAATTTCTTTTATTTTTATTACAGTATATTGTAAATATTGATAGAGAAAATAACGTCCAACTTTTAATTAAATATTTGTTAATATATATATGAAAATTATATAAGCACGAATGTTTTTCTTTGAAAGTAAAGTTCGTAAAAATAATTTCAAAAAATTCCATATTTGACAGTTTTTATTGTGATAGTCTCCATTACTTTTTACAAATCTTTCAGTGAAGGCCGTGTAAGTAAGTATTAGCCATTATGTGAAATATTGTCCCTTAAAGAGTAGATTACTATAATTAAATATATACATTTAGCGCAAATGTCTAAATTATAGCATGAAAATAATTTAAATGAATTTGTATATAAATTGTTTCCTATTCAGTGTTATCTAGAGAGATATTTAGCCTAATAGTTCAAATGTCAACCAAATCTGATGTGATGATATTTCCGGACGTACGGAAAAACTTTCCGTCAAAAAATTACTACCAAAACTCGCCACTTTGGCACTTTTGGCGCTACGTGCAACAAACATTTTTTTTTTTTTTTTGTACTAGACACTCTTGCTATAAAGAGACCTTAGCGATGCAGGAATACTCAATGTAGTCCCCATTCTGAAAAAATATATATATAGCCTCTTACGTAATTTTTAAAAGACATCTTCCTACATTTATTTCAGAGTAAACAAAAAAACGCGCAAGAAGTAATTTTCTTAGTTTTCTGACCGAGATACGTGGTCTAAAGTCCAACCTAGACGTTCACAAAGTACAAGGGCTTAGCCCTGTTTTAAAAAAAGCATCAGGGCGGCACCCTGGTACGCCCTGGCACGACTACAGCGCTGCTTTTTAGGCTGCCAAATTTACCATTTATGTCCTTGATAAACCACACTTAAGTGTCCCACAAATGAAACTGATGTTTCGTCGTTCGAAGTGCCTAAAGCACCATAATAGTGAATACTGGCACTAATACTGTATTACTTTTTGTTTACGGAAATGTCTTCCTCGTGTCTTGGAACGTTATCGTATCGGATTTGCTTGCATTTGGGCTGCTAAATAACGCTCTACAGTAGATAGTATTGAATATGTTTAGGCTACTTTGATTATGATCATCCAGTATAGGTTATAATGAGTACAGTAGGCATATATTACATTGTAATCAGTCCAGTACTGGATCATTAAACACGCGAAGAAAACGTGAGAAACTATCCGGCCAACTGATTGATGAGTTGATAAGGTGTGCCCACAACCGTCAGTGTTCGGTGGTTTTTATCTATTGAACCACCGATGGGCGAACATATATATATATGAGTGAATTATTGTTAAATTTAGAAAGGTCCGATTTATTATATGTATACATTAACCTTCAATCTATACAATAATTTGGAACTTAATTAATTACATAAATTGGACCCCTTCGGGTACAGGAAATATGTTGCAAAGGTAAAGAACTAAGTGTATTTTATTGTAAAATTTATAATATTGTACTGTAGTAAAGAAAAGTTAGAAATAAACATTTTCAAATAAAATTCGTATAATAATTTCTAGTTAATAAAAGTTTACATTAAATATACATTTCAAATTCTTATGATAAAAAATGTATGTCCACATTTTTAATGATTCATATTTCATTCGCATCGTAGTAGATGTCATATGCAATTTAACTTTCAGTTTATTCATTTTCTTACTGGAAATTGTTTCTTTATTCGTTTCTATAAATCATGCAAACATTCATAAATTATAAAATATCGTTTTAATAAGTTACCGAGAATTCTTACAATCATTCACCATGACATAATACATTCACAATGAGCAATGTCTCAAGAGTTTTTAAAATATTTACGAAAGTTGTAATTTTAAATTAATTCTTCTGAGATTGTTTCCTTCAAAAACAACTGAAAATTCAGTTTAAAAAAAATCTACAGCTTTAAAAAAAGCCACGTTTAGCTTCTAAAAGGAACCGAGTTGTTAAATTCGATTGATGTTTTCAAAAAATAAATAAATAAAAGTGTTTCTATTGTTCTATTTGCGTACAAGTTTTTTAAACAAAGTTTTTTTAAAATTTCGTAATATCCTGAAATTCTATTTTCCTAAGGACATTGGAATAAAAGATTTTGTCAAAATAACAAAAGAAATCTTGTGGAATATTCAAAAGAGAGTCATGCTCTATTTCAATACAGTTTTCTTTTATAAAAGTTCACTATCGTTCGAATGAGGAAAGGGATAACACTTTTTTACTTAACATTTAAAGTGTAAAGAATACTCGAATGTAAAAGTTACATTTAGTTAAAATATTTTCAATAGAACATAAAATTCTAGAAAAAGTGCATATCATTAAGAACTTACTTAGGGGCTATCTATAAATAACGTCATACAGTAAAGGATGGAAAGAGTTAAGGAGGTTCTTATATGTACAGTACTTGCTCTTCCAATTCCCGAATACACCTAACTTACGTACTATAGATATTAATTACAGTACGTTACTTAGTTAATGAGAAAGAAGAATTAAAGAATAAATAAGACTATAATTTGGAGTAAAAATAATTATTTTATAAAAATCAATATTTGCATTTATATCTTACAGTTCGTGCAGAAATGTATTTACATAATCTACAGGGTAAGCGAATGAAATAATCATTAAACACATTTACTTTTTTTTTTAACTCTCCGCCATTTAGGCATTAATAGGGCCTTGTTTTTTATTCCCATCGTGGGTGGTAAGGAACGGGGCCCACGTATCCGAGACATAAGACCCCCGAAAAGTCATTGGGGTCGATTAAAATATAATAAGAAAATACAATAAGCAAGGAAACTTTATAATGTGACTTTTCTTTATTATTATATTGTATTAATTTCTGTTCAATCAAAGGGTGTCATATAAAGGGCTCAATCATCTTGTTCAGGGTTAAGCACCAGCCTTGTGTATAATGATAATATAGTTCAAAAATTGATTCTTATGGGTAGACTTTTTGAACAAATAATGATTATGAATAAAAAAAAATATTACATACTTAAACTATCATTGGATTTACTAACATTATATAATTAAAAATAATCATCTAATCTTAGTCAACCCAAAAACAAACCATGAAATAGNTTTCATTTGATATTTATGCATATTTGAATTATAAACATCGCAATTTTAAATTATTTTACCTTTAAAATTCAGTGTTTGTAGAAAATGTAAATAGTGATTACCGACAGATTACGAGGAAATACGAAAATGAACGTGTAGGAGTTATATAATAAATTTGTTTTAAAGTAATTTTATCAAATAAATTGTATTTTTTCCTTATTTAATTAATATTTTAAAGTGTTTGCTGCGGTAGCTTACACTACTTGACACTTAAGTTAAAAATTAAATGCTTAAAATAATTTTAAAATTATTGTATTTATTGTTTCTTCGATAATTCCTACGATTACAGTATGAATTTCAATAAAACAATTTGATTTGTTTTGACTAGAAGGGACATCAAAGGGACATCTATTATATTTTATCGGTTTATTGTATTTAGGGATTGATTTACGTTTTTGCGTGCATTTATATTTTATTTTTCATTTCTTCCTTATATATTTATCCATAGTTGTTTAATTAATAGCAAAATGCAAACTTATTTGGAAGAATATTTTGCGCTGGAAATCATTCTTCTCGTTATAATAGTACTCGACAAATAAACACGACGATAAACGTCACTTTCCCTCGGTAATAGAGAGGTTGCGGCCGAAGTTTTCATCTCTAAAACGTGAACGTCGAACGTCAAGCGCCGTTATCTTGTAAGCGGCGCTTGACGTTCGACGTTCACGTTTTAGAGATGAAAACTTCGGCCGCAACCTTACTAATATTTTGGAAATTATTTAAGCAAAATCTGTATTTGATATACTAACAAGTACTTATAATATTACATTTTCTTTTCGTTAGAATCTTCTAATCAGAGCCGAATTTAGAGACATGGTCCCACGTAACAACAAACAAGAGACCCTTCCTCCTCCACAAATAATAATGGACAATATTTATAATTTTGTGGGCATTATATTACAATCTGGCTAAATTTTTTAATCGAAAACACCTTAATATAATGATGTAAACTACATTAATTAGTTATTACTAATGTAAATCTTTTATATTTAATAATATAAAAACCTAAAATTTCACTTAAACATACAGTAAAATAGTAATAATTTATTAAAAAATTCATTTGCCTTTTTCTAGTTTCTTGTAAAAATTTACTACTAGAGTTTTTTCAATACATTCCCCCCCTCCGAAAGCAAAAATAAGGATGAAATATTTGTAATGATTATTTGCATTTGGAAATGAAGCTTTGATATAAGACGTGCATGAAATAAACGCAAATAAGGAATAAATTCGTGTAGGATTTAAAAAAAAATACAATAAAAAAAAGAAGTGTAAGCGTACTTTACGTAAACCTACAGAATGCAGTTTCAATAACGACAGCTTATGTAAATGCCAGTCTCTAGTCTTATACAAACATATCTTTTCATAATTCAAATTTACATACGATAGAAGTATATATATATAAGTGTGTGCGCGCGCGTGTATATTAGTATATTGAATTTAAAAAGATAATATTCATAAATAAATATATATATATATAATAATGATAAGCCTACGTATAATAATTTATTAAAGTATAAATTGTTTAAAACTACTCTCCGGTAATTTATTTTGCACGCCGTTCAACCTTGATTTACTAGTGGCAATGACGCCACCACGCGACTATTCAAAAAAAAAAATAAAATAAATAAAAAAATAAAATTACGCCTACTCGTTAATTACGCTGTCAAACATTCTATTTAAAATGTATTTTTTTAACGCGTAAATTATTATTATTATTATTTTTTATTTTAATTTTTATTTTGAAAGAATGACGTGTTTTCTATTTCCTCAACTCCTGCGACGAGATTAGACTCGTCCTAAGAGGTCGCTTTCGAGAGCGCGCGCGCTATTCTGGCAGACGACTTTGCTCCAACTACCCGGATGATCGTTTGGTTTATCAACTCGAAGTTTCATTTATTGTTCGACGTTTGACGTTCTTTCTTTTTTTGGCTTTAAAATAGCATTAAATTTGAAAAAAAAAAAGTTACACGAATGGTAAGTTTATTTTGTTATTTTAAAAGTTTTCTAATTTCTACGGATGTATTATGTACAGTCGACCCCCTATAACACTGTTGATTATTCCGTTTTATATGAATTCCATGTTGTACGAGTCAGTTAGATTTTACAAATACGTGATCCGTTCACTTGCCGGCACACGTATTTGTAAAATCTAAATGACTCCTCGTACAACATGGAATTCATATAAAACGGATGTTATAGGGGGGTCGACTTGTATTGCCAGGTAAAAGCAGTACCCGAGGATGACATTTTCTCTATGAAAAAGTCTCTCGTTGAATGCTAACGGGTGGTTTAAAATTAAAATTTCGTTCATAGAAAATTGAAATTTTCGATTTTGTTTTTTTGTCACTTTCGGCTTTCTTTTATGTATAATTTTTTCTTCTTCCCTCGTCCTGGCTCCATATTCTAGCGTAGTAAGCCAGGTAGCGCCATCGTTGGTGATCGAAATGAACCCGAAAGACTGTCTCTGCAATTTGTTTTATAGATTAAATTTTAAAGATAGGCAAACTCGAGCAAATAAATAAAAAAAATGTCAGGTTTTATGTAAAAAGTAAAAAAAAAAGAATCGAGATTTTGATTATAATTGGTATTAAAGTCAACAGAAAAGCTCAGAAAATGATACTTTGATAAGAATAAAACGTTCTCCTTTAGTGGTGTTTAGCAGTGAAGAAAAAAAGTTAATATTCGTTTGGTTTGTTTGAGTTATGGCAACGCAACACTTGGGCGATCTGCCTAGGGGGAGGATCTTTTTAAGGGAAACTGGCCTCTGTTACAGACGTGGAGAAAACACGTAAAACACTACGTGTTTTACGTGTTTTCTCCACGTCTGTAACACGTAAAACACGAAACACGTGGAGAAAACACGTAAAACACTACGTGTTTTACGTGTTTTCTCCACGTCTGTAATAGAGTTCACTCTCCGTCGATTACACTTATCAGTTTCTCCGAATTTTGATTTCCGAATAATCATCTGTTTTCACGTGGGAATGGATTAAAACTTACACACGGTTCACAAAAATTATTGCGAAAACGCAAAGAATCCTTCGCTCGCGCCTATAGGACGACCTAAGTTTTTGAAGCGATGAAAAATGAATAAAAACCTCGTCTTATATGCGAATAAATACGTTAACCAAAAAAAAAACCAAAAAAACCCGTGATTAATTAAATGTCCGTTAAATTGTCAAGTTTAGTATGATAAATTTTATGTGACTGTTTTAATAAAAATTGTCTGCCATTTTTTAATCCAGAATATTCATATATTCTTATAGATCAAAAATTATTTTTGCTTTATTATTGACGTTATTTGTAACTATTATAGTTTACAAAACATTAATTATATAATAAACTTTTCATCGTGTTTATATATAGCCTATATATATACATATACACAATAATATATATATAATGAAAATTGCATTAACTGGTCGCACACCATCGACTTCCACATTCTTGACTGCCAGATCTGCCATAAGTGTACCGTTTTTACGCTCCGCGATGATTTTTTTTTTCACCTCAATCGTCAACAGTACACTGTACTGTACAGTACAATCTTCCTCTTAGGCTTCGTTGCTTCTACACAGTTCTCGGATGCCGTGGTTAATAACAAAATGTTGTATCGGGTTGAACAGAAGGATTTTGCATATTTTAAACAGCTATGATTTAATTACAACAGTTGTGAAATTTAAAACATTATTGATAGTGTGAGATGTATTTTTTGTTTATAAGCATACTTTAAACTTTTTATTTCACATTTTGTTTGAATAAAATCGAGTTGAAGCGTCTTCGGATAAAAAGCACATTAGGCATATTATGCTTTATGAGTTTCGGAAAGGATATAACACCGTAAAAACAGTAAAAAAAAAAAAAAAAAATCGTAATGTGCATAGGGAAGATGTTTCTAAACTTCGAACGTGTCAAATATGGTTTAAAAAGTTCCGTTCGGGAAATTTTGACTTAAAAAATACAAAATGTAGGGGCCTCCCAAAAACTGTCGACTAAAATAATTGCAGAAAGAAATTGTTAAAAATCGACGAATAATAGGCCTAAACAGTACTATATAATGTAAATAACCAAACCAAAAATAAAGCAAAACTAAACACTGTGATCAGTGGTGCAATCAGGATTTACTCTTGGGGAGCCAAGATGAACTTATAATAAATTTTTAATGCGAATTTAGTAAAATTTCCACCAGGGACGACTTGGGCTGGCGTTTATGCTTCGAGTGTATGTTTTCACTGCATTGCAGTTCAAACTGCGAGGTAAATTTTTCAAACTCTGAAGCGTTCAAAGTTAAATTAAAGTTGTTCGAAGCATGAGATACCATTGTACTGTACGTACCATTGTACTTTAAAACATTATATGAACAACGCTTACAGAATTATCAAACAATATCAGCAAAGTTATTTATTAAATGTGTTATATTATTAAATGTAACACGACTCAATTTTCTTACTTTTTACTTTCCCGACTGTTATAACAGAGGGAAACTATAGAGATCGATCAAAACATGACCCCTAAGATTTTTACATTTTTGGATCAGGACACCTTAAAACACCGAGAAATGAAAAAAAAAAAAAATAAATAAAACTCGACGGTTTTCTGTATGTATGGATGTCAGTGTATGTGGGGGCACGATTTTGTTGACCTTTGAAGCTTAATAACTTGTCGAAAATTTCTGAAATTTTAGAGGGTGGTTAGTTATTTCGGGGAATCCATGCTATTAAATTTTGGTGGTTAAAGGTCGAGGGGGTGGGGAGATAAATGGGTCATGTGTCGTACCTCCAGTAGGGTCGGACTTAATGACGATTTTACTGTTTATTAGCATTAACAATTTTTTATAAAACCCATCCCTACCCTGAAAATTAAACTTTTTGTCATTTTATAATAGTTAAAAATATAAAAAGTTTTTAATACAATATGATAACAGATGGCGCGACCAAATGTTGCCGGGAAAGTTAAGCAACTTCTGCTGGATTTTTATAATTAGGACTTGTGTAAAGTTAATGTAGTTAATACTGACTATTAAATTTTTTTTTAATCTTATTGGGCTGTACTGTACAGTACATTCATTCTGACGATATAATTGAATACGATGCAGTAATTTATTGGGATTAAAGATACAATTCGATTTGCAAAAACTGTAAACAAACTTTATGGATTTTAATATTTTTGCAAGATTTAATATGAATTTATTTAGCGAAATATACAATGTATGTGTTTTAATCACCGGTTGTTATTTTAAATTGTTCTTCTAGGAACATTTTTTTCTGTGATAGAAAGTTGACTTTTTTATATTGATATTTTATATCCGAAAATTATACCTAATTCGTCATATAAAATTTTTAAATACCATATATTGGTAATAAATTTGTTCTTTTTTAGATTAATATTTAAACACGAATGAATAGACCAAATATTTCTCATTATGATAAAATTATAACTTATTCGCGTTATTTGATATCATTGATAATTTTATATTTGACCTAGGCGTAAAAATTGCGATTAATCCTTTTGTGATTATTTCTATTTTATTATTCTCAGTGCAGATTATATTTTGATACCGTATATATATATATATTATATGATTAAGTTTTAGAAGGTCAAATGAATCGTTTAGCATTCCTAAAATAATATAATCATAAACTTCAAATTATGACAAACTTGGTGGAATTATTTTGAATACATTTCTAGAAATGATTTCATCTTGCCTCATTGTTTAACAACATTGCAATAATTAAAACTCGTGACATCTCCCACTATTATTTTCAATCATTAAAAACAGTTTATGTAAACGACTTTCTATCCAACTGTTCGCCGAGAAAGAGGATAAAAGTTAAGAACTTGGGCGCCGTAAATGATTCTGCTATCTTTTAATTTTTTTCCCTTCTTATATCCACTTGAACGTTTTATCGAGCTGCTTCTGTGAATACATTACTCTTTTTTAATTTGTGTCATTCCGTTAAGAAAGCAAACAATTTATAGAGATATTTTAATGGATTGATTATTAATTTAACAGTATTTGTTATTTTTTATGTAGTACTTGCGTAATTAGAAGATTCATTTCACCTTTGGTACTAATAAAATGTCTTCCGGTGAACAACTTCTGTTTTGTTTCTATATTGAATGATAGTCACTCCCACTCAGTCAATTCACTAGACAACGAGTGCCGTGTTGTCTGAAATGGGACAATGGAGACATTGTAACAACCCTTTCATTTTCTTCTGATGTCGCCAGTTATATCGTGAGTGACCGTTGCCAAGAAAACAAGTAAACTTAAATGTACTTCCATGCATTATGTATTTCGACTGACAGATGATTTTTGCACGACAATTTGCTACTATAATAATATTGCTATAATTTTTATCTTAAAATCTTAGTTCGTATGACTGATTAATGTAATTAAATCACATATGTCTAAAAATTAGTGTAATGGATAACGTATTCGGAGCTATTTTTCATTCGGAACACGCTGGTACGCTGTATCGGAAGATAGCGTAAAATGTACCGATGTCGGTACACAACCCAGACGAGAGGGGGTTAAGACGCCGACGTAGCAACGAGCTCCAGATCCAGAGCTTTATAAGGAGACCGAGAGCCCGTTTATTAAAGTAAATTTCTTTGTTTCTTTGCAAGGACATATCGTCCTTGCAAAGAAACGAAGATACCGGATACCAGAATGGTATATTCTGGTATCTGGAGGACAGGATATAAAAAAATCTCCCCCAAATAAATAGATTGGCAGGTCGGATCCGGTTTGGTCATTGGGGTGGAGCAGATGGAAAAATGTGGTTTGGGGAAGGGCCGAGGGGTCCGGAGGTTTTCCTCGTGCCCGTACCGTCTCTCCACGGGGGACTGAACATGTAAAATTGTTTTTATTGTTCGATATAAACAATTTTACAAGTTCGGTCATCATGTATGCGAACCGGCAGTAATTTTATTTTAGAAAAAGAGCATTGAAAGTACTGTATTTTAAAGAAACACATATCATAAATTTATTATTATTAAAGTACGCGTTTTGTTAGAAAAGTTTTAAAATTGATATATTATTATATAAATTGTAACTAGTACTTTACAAAATTCTATTATCCTCTATTGAAATTGATGCAAAAATGCTGTTAAATTATGTTGGATTTTGACTTCCTGTTTTTGTTCTTTAATTTTGTATGCGGCGTTGGTCTGATTATTCGTAACTTGAGAATAATGGCAAAGATTGCATCAGACTGGTTACTCATCTTTTACTTCCAATTTGATTTGACAATTCGCTTTTGTCAATTTGATGTGTTTTTTTATTTATATATTAAATGTAAGAAACACATTTGATTTTAGTTCTGCTATTTAATATTATACATAAATTCTTACTAATTATTATCTTAGTTTAATCTTCATTAATTTAACTTAAAATATATTTATAAAATATCATTAAAAAAGATATTGTGATTTTTATTGAACTTTTGACAAGAGAGAAAATATTATTTGTAAGCGAAGTAACTGTCAGATATAAATAAAATTAATACCAAAGTATTTTTAAATACTATATAATATTTAAAGTGGATAAGTAAAGTAGAACCATAAAAATAAAATCTTGTTTAAAGTAGAACATACAAGGCAGAAATCAGTTTTTTTTTTTCTGGTCTTGTTTTACGTACTGTACATAAAATTTACGACATTGGTTTATTTAAAAGTAAAACAAGACTTTGAATAGGTTAAACTAAATGTAATATAATTCTATATTAATTTATTTCTCTACTATTTTATATTAAAAAATATATATTTTTTAATATAAAATACTAAAGAAATAAATTAATATAGACTTAATGTGAAACCAAAACCACAACTCCACATTAATACAAAAAAAAGAATGTCGTACGTTACGATTGTCTTCGCATTCTCGAGGAAGAAAATAAAATTAAAATTAAGGTTCAAATGCGTAGATCTAGGCCTATGACCCAATTAAAATTTTATCTAATATAATGTCCCGAAAACCAGCAATTAACTGAATCGCGATTGAACAGTCGATCTCCCGTTTAAACGTTGACGTCGCTTTTAATATTTCATTGTTTCGAGGACGACCTATCCCGGACCACCTCCATTGTAGGACAGGCAGAACTCGAATAAAAATTTTTGTATGTGTTTTTTTTTTATTATTATTATAATCAACAACAAGGTAGGAGGCCCTCCGACCATACTTGCGGAAGGGCCCGATATTTCTAGCTACGTTACTGGGTAGAAGAGAATAATAATAATAATAATTGTACTATTTTAAATTTGAATTAGAGCTTTTCGTAATTTTAATTAAATAATAATGTAGATAATTATTATTCAAATTATTTGATAGTTTTTATCAACTAATGCTTACGTCAATGAAATTACAGTAATTTATTTGATGTTAGTCGTTCGTTGCCCTTCTTGATAACGGAAACTTATTATTGATGAAAGAAGTGTTTTGTTTTCCGAACAGAATAAAAACAGATGTGTATTTCCTCCGTTAATATAAAATGTTTCTGTTACGTGAAATTTGCTATTCTAGTTCTAAAATAATTGATTGGAACTTAGTTCACATTAAACTTCATTTTATGTAATTTAATGTCTATGATTAAAGACGTTCGTGTATTTTTGTTCATTGTAGAAATACCTAAAGCGGTTTAAACTAAGAATTTAATCTATTTCAAATTACTTATTTTACAAAGAAACTGAAGAAAATGCACGTTAAATGCAAAAGTTGGATAATTTCTAAAGATTTTCGCAAAAAGTCTATATAGGTCTATATATATATATGACGTCCATACTGAAAGGGGAAGGATACTTTTAACATTGTAGAAAATCACCGGGGGGAAACTGTATAAAATTCCTTCTCTAGCGTGCAGAGTAGACCTACTACTAAAAATACACGTAGATTAATAGTAACCACACGTTCCGAATTAGGCGAGACAGTCTCAATTTTTAAAAATTTGAAATTTGTTTGAAAAATGCTCCGCTTTTAGACTCTTTCTTTTATAATTATAGTCAAAAATAGCCAATATTTATTGTACTAATTTTAAGTCAAAGACGATTCGCATACGAGTTAGAATATAGCGTAAAAATTTTAATATTCACTCGCGTGGATCAGTTATAAAAGGGAGTTGATGGCTTTTGCTAGTTATCTGAGTTAAAAAAAAATTTTTTTTTTGGTTAAAGCAAACAAAGTCACTCTCGGAGCCATAATTAATTGTTCATCGTCGCCACCGCTGTCGTTATTTTGTAGACAAGAGTATATGAATAAGTAAAATGTTCCTAACATCTGTCATCGATGATGTCACAAAGCTAGAAAACCGACGATCGTAAGCCGAAATGTATCACGTGACTCACGCGTCATGTGGAAATCCGGCCTAAAGTCTGTCTTTTTACATTTCGTATCTGGTTACTTTATCGTAGATCGATCTTTTACTATAGGCTACACTTTGTTAAAATATGTAAAGTGTTTTCTGCCGGTGATGATAATTAAAACTTTTCTTCAGATTCTTTTTAAAAAGCACCTAAAATGCAGTTAGTCCTTGGTGTTAAAATTTTTCATTTATTACTGCCGGCAGAGGACACGGATTAAAATATATAAAGAAGGAACAAAGTCGTAGCCAACTAGTGACGAGCAATGTAGTTATTTGTAAATAACATAACGGGTTGTTATTTACAAATAACCACTTCGCCAACTAAATGTGGTGACTCACATGCGTATGTTTTAAAGTTGGACGAAAGTAAGGCAATTGGAATATTTTTCTCTAACAGATAAATGTTACAATTCAACCTTTTGTACTGAATAAACCCGTAGGTATACAATTCAATTCAAAGTCATTACAATTTAACATAACCGAGGATTTACAGTATAATACAAAGGAATTGTTTTGTTTATGGTCAAGTCTTTGTATCAGAAATTCTAACAGCAGATGTTAGTGTTATTTTTATAGAGTCTAATGAATAGCATTATGGTGCATTACAAGGGGGTAGGAGAGTAAAATCATAAAAAATATTATGTAATTTACGGAAGCTTCCTAATCTACCTTTTTTCCCCTGCTCTGTGGGCACTAAGAGGGCTTTTTTTAAATCGTACTCATCATGTATTCAGCCAAGCCCACAATTGTGGGCATCTGCTGAGGAGAGCAAACGGAGCACTTGTACCCCCAGGTTGAATAAGACGTTCCACAAATTGTAATTGTGAAAGCGATTGAGATATGTAACCTTACACCCTCATGGGAGCATTGTCTCTCTTTTGATGCAATACTATATTCTATAATCTATTTGTGAAAAAAAACCCCAAAAAAATCAATAATTAAATAAAAATTTATTGATATAATTTGTTTCCAAGCTTTGCCCTCCTCTGGAAAATTTTCTATGGATGCCCAAGCCCACAATAGAGGTGACCAAACAGTGAATGTTAGGGTCAACATATTTGGGAGAAATTGCCCATTAAAACTACTGTTTCCGACTTGGAATGAACCTGCATACTTCAAATTGGCAGGATATAAGCCTATATTGAATTACATACCAGTATTATTTCAATATGGATATTTTAAATTATTGGATGTGATTACAGAAAAAAATCAATTTTATATTGTCTTTTCAGCTTGTCCTGTCTTCCAGTTTTTTCTGCTGTGAATCAAGAACTGTAGTTAAGATGAAAATGCTTTCATTGGCTTGTGCTTGCCAAAATGCCTTAGCTATCACTCCCTTGGCTAACATGAAAATTTTTAGCTTTTTTGCATCCTTCATGTTGGTGTATAACAAGTCTTTTTCTATGATTTGCTGCTCTGAGTGTTCTCCAGTTGTTACTTATACAGTAATGTACTGTACAGTACATGTGACATACTTTGTACTGGCTTTTACACTGTTCTGCAAAAAAATTTATTTCCACTCCCATCAAACATTTTCACTAGCTTTATATACTTTCAATAGTGCTGAATCTGAATCTGGCAATAGAATTGGCCTAACATCCACTCCTTTTGAGAGAAATGAGATGTTTGAAGGATTTTTCTGTTCAAATTATCATATTTATTGGTTACACACATTACTAATTAAGTAATTAGATACAAATAAATTTATGTTAATTACTTCTTTTTCATAATTCTATATATTTAAAAACTGAAACATGTAATGACATGTTTTCTTCCTTTTATATTCTGAAGTCTCTCACTGTAGATTCCAGCAGTAATCCATAACAAGTTCTCATTCCACCTTCTGTTATACTGCTTTCCATTTTTATCAGAAATAGCTCCTAGGTTGGTGGAAAAAAAATCTAAATAGAAATGTAGGAAATGAATCTTGAGTGACATATTGCAACCCAATGTTTGGTAGGATGTTACCAACTTCTCCACAATTTCTTCATAATTGTTAGCTCATACATTCCCAAAAAATTGTTGCTCATGTTTTTGAATGCATCCCATGCTGTCCTTTCCACTGGGTTAAGTTTTTCCTTAAAACTAGGATCCTTCAAAAGCTATCTTACTTGAGGACCAAGAAAAATTCCCTCCTTTTCACATTGCTCAGATGGGAAAACATTTGCAAAGCCTTTTCTGTCCATATCTTTCAAAAAGTTTTTCATCAAACCAACCTTGATATGAAGAGGAAGTAAGAGGATTTTATTTTTTTCCATCAGAGCAGGAAAAGCAATATTTTTCTGATCTTGTACTGTACATTTGCTGTACAATCAGGTCACTTTTTGTTTTACTAAGTAGTGACTGCTTCTTGCTTGACTGTCCCATCCATATAAAAAATCAGCAAAATATAGTGTATCCTCCTTGAAAATCTGTTAGCATTGCAACAATTTTGAGGTCAGCATACATACCACTTATGCTCATTGTATTTTATATTGTCCAGCATTACTTTTATGTCAAAGTTCTTTCATTTGAACACCATGAACAACCAGAATGGATGGATGTTTGTTGCCAATGTGCAGCAAAACTCCTTTAAGGTTGAACTTTGATGAGTTAATAATCTCCACTCTGCAGGATCCTGCGGCATCTGAAGTATTTTCATGAAAAATGAGATTATCCTTTATTGAAAAAAAATTTACATTTCCTGATTTTATTTTTCTGATGACCCCAGACTTTAAGAAAATTTGATTTCTCTGGTTTTATGTTTTATTCAAACAACAGTAACAGAAAGTTTGTCTAAGAGGCATTTTTCTACAATAAAGTGGTATTTAAAAAAAAAACTTTGGTAATAGAAGATTTTGGACTTCAAAGCCATATTCAGAAGACTAAACTACATAAAAAAATCATATTTTCTTTCACAGGAGGATTTTGATGCAGAACAGTGTTGTTTTTGACCTGTTATTTTTACTTTAAATAACAATGTTATTGTTTTTTCAAATTAACAGTTGAAAAATGACAGGTGGTTAAATAACAACCCAAATCACTATAGCCTACAAGGTTGATTAAGTCTGTTTTTAGGAGTTTTATATGCACATTCAAGAGGAACTTTTGTACAAAAAAATTGAGATTGTCTACAGTATTAAATGCAGTTAGTTCTTGATATTTCTATAAAAAATTTATTTTTTATGTTTACAGCCAAGTTTATTAACCACATAAACAGAAAACAGCCAAACTAGCCATTTCATCAATATTAGGCAAATTTTATACACTGCACTATTATTTTCTGCATGTCATTTTGAGGGCAGTGGCCATTGCTGAGGTTAAAAAAATTTTTAGTGGTCAGGCTGTTCTTGGGAGTGATCAGGGAAATAAAATTAAGAAAATAGGCTATCAAGGGGTATGCAAGTCAAAAAAGGTTGGAAACTGCTGAACTACAGTATATTTGAATTTCAATATAAATTTATAATTTTCAGTTTTATAGTGATAGATAAAAATTTAAAATTTAATCAATTAAAATTACCAAAAATTTTATAGTAATTAACAAATTTTAAATATCTTGCATTTTTTAATTTTATTTAAGCTAGAATTTTTTGTTTTAATATGTTTTCAAGTTATCTTAATTTATAATTTAGTTCAATAAGATTTTAGTAACCATTCATAACTTATCTTGGAAAATGAAGATTTGTGACAATCCTACACTGGTATATGATGATGTCAATGCACGTTGATGAGTGTTGATGCACTAACTATAAAACAACAGCATGAATGAAATCTGATTGCAATACAAGATAAAAGATGCTGGCTCAGACATCACCTGGATAAACAAAGTCCGTGACACCAACCAAACAATTGGGGTTGGGTTGAAAAATTGGCTACCGAAAGAAAGAAAAGAAAGCTTCACCCAGCAACACAAGTCCTTTCAGTAGGAGCTTGGGATATCAGAACATTAGGCTCACCTTGAAAACTAGAACTGCTTCAGAAGGAAATGGAGAGTTATCAATGCGACATATTAGGCTTAGCAGAGATGCGTTGGACAACATCGGGAGAACTGAATGGTGGTGAAGTCATCTGGTCGGGAAATGATACAAGGCATGAAGCTGGTGTTGGATTTCTGCTTAGTAAAAGAAAACAAGCAGCATTGTTAGTATACAATCCAGTTAGTGCAAGATTGATGATGGCAAGGTTTGAAGCAAAGCCATTTAATATATCAGTAATCCAGGTATATGCACTTACCTCAGATAGCAGTAAAGAGGAGATTGAACTTTTCTATAAAGATCTAAGCATGATAATAGAGAAAACACTGTGGAAAGATGTGATCATCATTTGAGGTGACTGGAATGCTAAGATTGGAAATAATAATGAAGGTTGGGAAAGAGTAATGGATAAGTATGGATGTGGAGCAAGGAATGAATGAGGGGAAAGACTGCTTGAATTTGCCCTAGATCAAGATTTAATGATATGCAACACCAAATTACAGCAAAAGAACTGTAAAAAATGGACATGGAGATCAAGTGATGGAACAACAGGAAACATGATTAATATGATTTTGATCCAAAGGAGATGGTCAACATCAGTTCAACAGTGTCGAACATTTCAGGGAGCTGACATAGATTCTGATCATATCTTAGTCATTGCAAACATAAATATAAAACTGAAGAGGAAAGTTAATGAACATATCCAAAAGAAAAGAGACATTTCAAAGCTAAAAGATGAGAAAATAGGGAGCATATATAGAAATACACTTGAGAAGATAAAAATCCTAGACAGGATGGAAGAGCTAGACACAAGAGTGGAAGAAATAACAAAGGCAATAAGAGAAGCAATTGAGAAGATCCTACCAGAAGAGGAAAAAATCAACAAGAAATGGATCACACAAGAGACCGTAAAGCTTGTCCAAGAGAAAAGAAAGAAGGTTTAGAAGAGACATTTCTGAAGATCTGGAAAAACAGTATATGGTAAAGTGCAATGAAGTGAAAAAAGCAGTTAGGATGGATAAAGCGAAATGGCTAGAAGATCAGTATAGAAAACTAGAAAAATATTATGGAGAATGTAAGACTAGAGAAGTATATAAGATGATCAGAAATGTCAACCAGAAATGGAAACTAAAGCAAATGGCAATCAAAGATGAGAAGGGAGAGGTTTTAGTGGACAGGGTGGAAGTCCTACAGAGGTGGACAAGTTATTGCTCTAAACTATACAAGGAAATGTTAGATACAGATGTATTAGAAAATCTAGTAGATGAATTAAGGAAGATATCACCACCAAGTGCTGAAAATGAAAATGATATTAGGAGGGAAGAAGTTAAAAGGGCAGTAAAACGGTTAAAAGACAATAAGAGTTCTGGGCATCACAAGATCACAGGAGAAATGATTAAGCATGGAGGAGATAGCGTAATTGATGAGATACATCAAGTGTGCAATGAGATATGGAAACAAGGAAAGATACCTAAAGAATGGGCAAAATCAGTATTGGTGACAAGAAAGACACATAAGAAGTGGTACATAAGAAAGGCAGCATGTTAGAGTGCAAAAATTATAGAATGATTGCCCTAACAAGCTACATAGGAAAATTTTTTATGATCTTAAAGGAGAGACTAAGTAGTTTGATGGAAGAACACTTAGCAGATGAACAGGCAGGTTTCAGGAAAGACAGAAGTGCAACACAGCAGATACTAACATTACGGCTATTAGTTGAAAAGGCAAGAAGAAAGCAGAAAAACATCTATTCCTGCTGTATGGACTTTCAGAAGGCATTTGACAGCATAGACCAAAAAGCCACCTTGGCAGTGCTAAAATCTTATGGAGTAGATCATAAACTAATAAACCTGTTAAATTATATTAATGATAATGCATAAGCAGCTGTGAGATTGTGTGGGGAGCTAGGAAACTGGTTCAAACCAAAACGGCACTAGAGAGGGAGATCCTATATCCCCAACCATCTTCATAATTCTCTTAGAAAAAGTCATGAATAAGATGATGCAAGAGATGCAGGGAACATCAGTTCACAGTGTAAAATTCAATAATTTGAGATTTGCAGATGACATAGTTATCATTGAAGAAAGTGAAGAACAACTAGAGAAAACATTACATCTGCTTAATGAAGAAGGAAAAAGATATGGACTGACTATCAATAGCAAAGAAACTAAGACAATGATATTTGGTGATACAACATGACAAGAAACATCGTAGTAGATGAGAAAAACATTGAACATGTAGAGTGCTTTACATATTTAGGAAGCAAATTAACCTATAATATGGATTGCAAAAAAGAAATAGAGATTAGAATAGCCAAGGTAAAAACAAATTTGAAAGCAATGGACAAAATCTGGAAATGTAAAGCAATTAGTTTGCAGACAAAATTAAAAGTATTGAACACCTGCATCTTCTCCTGTGTGATGTATGCCTGTGAGACATGGGCAATAACAAAAGATATGAAAAGAAAAATATTAGCATTTGAAAGACACTATTACAGAAAGATCTTACAAATAGGATGGATGCTGAAAGACACTATTACAGAAAGATCTTACAAATAGGATGGATGCAGAAAGCCACAAACAAAGAACTTTATAATAGGATATATGTGAACTTATAATAAAAATTAAACAACAAAAACTTCAACTGTTTGGACACATTACAAGAATGAATAAAAACAGAAAAATTAAGACTTTAGCTTATGGTATTATGGATGGATCCAACAAAAGAAGCAGACCATATAGAATGGATTGATGACATGAAGTGATATGGAGCAAATGTATGGAAATTGAGAAAATCGGCAATGAATAGAGAGAAATGGAAGAAAATAGTGAAAAAGGCATCAGACACCAACGGGCAATGAGCTTAGGGATGATGATGATGATGATATAATGGTATATGCAATTTAAATAAAATTTCCAAAGCTAGATTAAAAATCTTTATCTTTAACAGTTACATCGTTTTGAGTCACGTCGTTTGTCAAAAAATATATGGAAAAATAAAAATCAAGTTTAAGTCATTTTATTTGACTTTATGTTCTTCCGCCACAAACATTGAAGCCGTAATATCACTAGAAAAGCATTAAAGCACATAAAATCATATTAAAATATGTACATTTACAGTAAATGTTAATATAATCATCATAAACCCTAGAGAACGAAACATGAAAACATCTGTGTTTCTGTGTTGTCGTCTTATTTAGTGGTCTTTAAGTGCACAATATTGGTGTTTCCACGGTAGCTCCAATATCTACCATTTGGCATCGTTGTCAGCGCCACTCAATATTGGTAAATTTAACATAAATTAATTTATTTTCTACTGTCGCAAGATAATTTTAATAACTGTATTTGTTATTTAACCTTACAAAATCATCTTATTTTATAATGTCTTAGATCAATATAGGAACTGTTCTACTCTCAGCACCAGGGTGAAATCAACATTGCACTATCTGGAACTTGTGACTGGCGCTTGACGCATATACACTATATATCGCTGTCAACAGTCATATATAGTATATACGTGTCGCGCGCCGGTCACAGGTGTCAGATAGTGCAACATTGTCTTAGAGCAAACCACATTCACAAATAAAGAGTCTGCGATGTACTGTAAACATCGCCAAATTGTAAACATGTACAGTACATTTACAAGTATGTACTGTATGTACATGAATTCGTAAATTTAGATTACTTTTTTCTGTACTATATTAAAAACTAAAATTTATTTGTTTGTAAGCTTAAAATAGATTCTTATTAACCATATATTATTAAAAATGCATTTATAAATAACATACAGAACTGGGAATGGTTATTTGTGGTTTAGCCTAGTGACAAGTAAATTCGACTTATGTCGTTTTTTCGACTTAAGTCGCCTCTCCTGGAACCAATTACCGACGTAAGGCGAGGTATACCTGTATTAAGTACACTACTGTAGTTGATAAATAGTATCAAGATTTTAGATATTGAAAATTTTGTTCTATATATAGTTTCATCAGCAGCTAACATGAGATAAAACTGTCTTTAAATCAACATTTATATTTAATCTAAAATTTGCAGCTGAAATTATTAAAATTTTGTACCAGATTTACCACTCTAGCTTGCTTTCAACAACAAAAGATTCATGTTACATTACCCAGGTTTTGAATTCAAAGATAAGACAGTCTCAATACATATGAGGAGAATAGAAATGTTCTATTCATATCATCCTAAGAAAATATTCTTCAAGTTCATAATCTCTACTGTCAAAAGTTTATAATCTCTGCTAGCTTTTGTTAGCTTTTCATTCAAATTTTATGTAATATAAAGATTAAATTCTATATTATATGAACTATTGTGTACATTTTACTATATACTGTATAACTATCCACAAAAACCTTTATATATCAGTGTTGCAATATTTACAACTCGGGCGACATCATTCTAACGGTCAAGGGGAGACACTGCTTAGTCAGCACCTGAAGAAGACCTCGGTGGAGGCCGAAAACGTTAGTGGATATTGTAACGAACACAACACTGATATATAAAGGTTTTTGTGGATAGTTATTACTCAACACAATGTTACAGTTAGAAGATGTTTTGTGTTTTATACTGTATATTTCAAGCTGCATCAATAATTTTTAATATGGACTTGTCAAATTGATTTATTGTCTAAAATTTATATATCATCACATAGTTCTACATTTCCTTTTATAAATGTTAAGAAACCTTAATAAATAATATTTTGAGATTTGTATTTAATAGTGTTTTTAAACTGTTTAAAATATTCTGACTTTTTAATCTACAACCTTGTATTCAAGCTCTACCATAAAGGACTATCCATTATGAACTAACTTAATATTTCACACTATTACCACTGTTTATGTTCTTCATCTTTATGCAAAACTATTTTTTACATTTTATACAGATTTTCATAAATTTAGGATTTTATTATGTGACAAATTTTAATTTAACATCACCAGGTTTATTTTCCATTTTTATTGTCATAATTTAGAATATCCTGAATTTTATTTTATTAATGACATTTATTATTTTTAATTTGAAAATAACACATCTCCTTTCCTGCCAAAAATAATTATTTTCTTAATTTAATTTTTTCCAAAGGACTTTCAATTTCTACTTCTTCAGTAGAGGACTTCACACCTGATCACTCGGCTGTATCTATTGAATTATTGTCTATTATCACTCCAGAGAAGCAAAATAGTCTGCCACGCCCTTGAGAGTTGTTTTTCATCTTTAAAATTGATTGAAAGGCCTTGGCGTTCTGCTTTAAAAATTTCTAATGCCTCCAAATTCCTAAGTTGGTGTATATGATGAGTTTGCTGGATCATGGTTGTCTGTTGTAATTTGGGTATAATGTTGTTTTCACTGGCATATATAGCTAAGGTGGTCCTAAGGTAAACCAAAAACGTTCGTGGTACATTAAAAATATTTTCAAAGCTTAATACAGTAAGATTGGTAAGATTAGTATAATACAGTAAGAGCCCACTTAACGCTGATTTGATATAACGCCATCTGCTCGAAGCCTTAAAAAAAAAGCTCAAAATTTTAAATTATTGTGGTATTTTATTGATTCATATATAATATGATTATTTACAAACACAAACCAATCAGAATAAGGTGGCAAAAAAGTGTACTTTCTTTAAATCTATGTTTGTTTGATGCAATTTTGGAAAAAATATAACATTGTGGATTCCATAGGCAATATCGGCTTCACTTGGCAAGAATTAATGATAAATGCACGAACAAAGTGTGGAAGAAGTTATGGCTGAAGGTATCCAAGAATTCTCAATGAGAAGAGCCTATCGCTGTGTCATTAGGTTGATCAGACTCAACTTAATTGATACAGCAGGACTAGGAGATGTAGACGAACAGGATATTGAGGAGTTACCGCAGTTTCTGGTGAGAGTTTTATCAACAATGACCTTCAAGAACTGGCAGAACAAGGAATTCATGTAGAACTGGAAAATAGTGATTCTGAAAACGAAGAACCCAAAAATTTCTCTACAGATTTCCCTAGTAAAAGTTTGGTAATGATAACAGAAATCATTAATGAAATTGTAGCAAATGATTCAAATTTTGAAATGAGTGCAGAAGCAAAACGAGACGTTTTGGATGCAATCATTTGTTACTGACATTTGCTTAAGGAACGAAAAAAGTGACAAATGAAACTTCATGACTTTATTGCAAAAAAAAACAAGAATTTTAGAAAAGTCAGGACCTTTGTCAGAAAAAATGAACTATTAATATTAATATAGAAAAAATAAACTAATTAATATATTATTATACATTTCTGTGTGCATATATTATTATACAAATTAATATAAAAATAATTTAAAATTAAAGTAAAATTTATTTATTTTTGGCCATATTTTTCCCTATCCTTATTTACTCTATGTTAAAATTACCTCGTTTAACACTGTTTAGTTTAGCGCTTTGTCATCTAGGAACGCATCCCCTGCGTTAAGTGGGGTCTTATTGTATTTATATTTGTCAACGCTTTGTTTATAAGATGGATTTTATTTGAAGTTTGAATTTTATGACTGCTAGACTGACTTTGAGGTTCATGTTCATAGTTTTGTCTGTTGATTCAAGTATTATGTTATTATTCTTATTTCTTAAGGAGTCATGCAATTTGCTTAAATACCTGTTGTGTTATATGTTATGTACAGTACAGTGATAGCTCTTGGATATGTTTGTTTAGTCCTAAAAAAAAAAGAGCAATGGAGGTAGAGAATAAATTTTTGTGTGTCTACAATAATATGAACATTTTTAATATAGAAACACAATGCTCAAGGCAGATTCACAGATACAAAAGCATGTGCCCCCTGTTATTTTTCAGAGAATGTTACTCAATTATTTGTGAAGATTGAGTGTCGATATAATGCTGACAAAAGCAATACTCCATGTGTAATACCAAAGCACAAATAGTGAATGGATACAATTAATACTTTTATATACACAGAACAAAACAAGTGTTACAGGATCTTTTGTCGAGACTCAAACTAAGATTGGATACCAGTGAGTTTCCCTGTGTCAGGAGTGCACATGGTTACAGACCAATCAAAAGAAAAATGTTTCACGCATAACAGAAGTAACCCAAAATTAATATTACCTTAAAACTACCTTACAATCTAAATAAGAGTAAAGTAGGATACAAAAATTAGAAGGATAAAGATTGAAAGATCAATAATGAAAATACGTAGGATTTTGTTGGGGGATACTGTCCCTTGCTTGCAAGATAGGGTCTATAAGGAAGTTTTCTTGCTTCTGATTTTCTGTCTTTTGTCACAAATATAGTTCTGTTGCTTATCCAGCTTTGTGATGATCAAAAGTCTATTGTTTGGAAAGAAGCATTAATAAAATTTGTATCTTGTTGAGCTATACAGTACTCATCAAAGCTTAACCTTTTTGCTCTTCCATTTTTTCCTCCTCAGACTATGAGGACCTCCATGTATCCTCTCTGAAACCAAGCTTAAGAATGACCAGTTTCTCTTTCCTCTTTGGGCTCGTCTCTGTTCTCTGTATTGTTCTTGATGTTTCTCAGAACAGACCTCCATGTTGACAAAAGAGGGATAAGAAAGGGATAGAAAGTTCTAGAAAGGGAAAATAAAAAACAAAAGAAATATGTTGAGAATTAAAATAATTAAAACACAAAAATTTTAAATAAATAATAAGGCGCAGCCACATATCTTAAAATGACTTTAATTACATAAGCTTACCTAACTGAAGTCATATGATATGCATTATTACATCTATTTAATAGTAAAAAAAAAATCTGATTGCTTTGATATCAAGAAGGTGCTACAGGAACATAATCCCTGTAGAAACAGGCAGTAAAACAAAGTAGTAAAATGTGTACAATAGTCTTACAGTGAGTTGGAAATTTAATAGATGTACAAAAATTCACCTACAAAACTGCTAATAGAACTGGATTAAGCTATCACAGAAAATAAGTCTAGTTCTGCAGCAATATCTCTTTCAATAGAAAAGATTGGAACTGATGAAAATCTCCATTGATACATTGTTGTTTGGAAGTAGTTCTTGATCAGCTTTAACTTTAAAAAATGATAATTCTATAGATGTAACTGATACTGGTACAATTATATTTTCAATAATTAGCAATTTGATGATTTAAATACTAAGATATGAAATTTGCAAGCCCCTGAAAGCATGAGGTTCTAGGCATTGCCTTTTTCACCTAAATGGTTAATAAATCATAATTAAATGGTTATTGAGTTAAAAAACAAAACAAAAACATGATGTAAAAAATCATGCTAAATAAAAAATTATGACAATTTAGATGATAGTCAAACTTTTTTGTAGGAGATTTTCTTTGATAAAGATAAACTTTGTGCTTTGAAACAAAATATAGAAAACAATAATACAGGTAAAAATCTTGTACCACTTAGATGCACCAAGCTTATCTTTATCAAAGAGAAACTCTTAGGAAAAAATTTGACTTTCATATAAATTGTCATAATTTTTCACTTAGAGCAATGTTTTTACATCTCAGATGTGTTTGTTTGGATTTCAATTGTTTTTAGTTAATTTTTAAATATGTTTTTAAATTCCAGATTAATAATATTTTTGAAATCTCAGATTACACTAAATCACATCATTCATATGTATATAAAGTAATGACAAGAAACTAGCAACTTTAGTATCTTCTGATACTGTTTAATTAACTGATGTGTCTTTTTCTTATCACAAATCTTTGCACGTAATTATTTTCTCACTTTATCTAGAGAAATCACATCCATTTAATTATAAACTGAAACATCTTATAATATTTGTATATGAAATTTTAAAAAATGACAATATTCATTTTTAATAATCCTATATTAAAATCTCTTCTAGTTACAACAGTTTGTAGTGAATGGTGACTTACCTTGTTCTAAAGAAGAAGCAGCAGTTTTAGCAGGAATTCAACTTAGAATTGAAGAAACATGGCCAACTAGCAGGAAAACATCAAATAGATTGTCAAGTGATCAGAGCATGAAACTAAGGCCAATTACTGAAGAAACTAAGGTTGGTTTATTTATTAGTTTTTGTTGATAGAAAAATACTGTACAAATAATTATATGATATTAATCATTGTTTATGTGATGATTCATACATACAATTTTGCATATATACGTGCAAACATGAAAGTAAAACTGTAAGAAAGGAGTTCAAGTTTATTGATTAAATGTTTTACAGACCATGTCCTAGCAGTGCTGCCATTAGCATCAGGTAGATGGGCATTTGCCCTGGGTCCTGTGCTTATGGATTTTTGCATTTTGTAAAAATTAAATGAACTAAGTATAGTAGTTGAGGTATAAAATTTTTGAACAGATTTTAAAAACCATGAAGGTCATTCTAAAAGTAAAGAACATTTGTTTCTCTAGGTATTTTTATTTAAGATAATGAAACAAAACTTATTTTACAACACATACAATATCTTAGCTATTTTTCTACATAGTTGCTATACAATTTAAACATTTGTCATAGCATATCACCAGCTTTTCTATGCCTTCTGTACACTCAGTTACTGCAAAGTTCTTGAACCAGTCATTAATGGCCTCTTTCAGTTCATTGTCACTTTCATAGTTATTTCTGGCCAAAATATCTTCAATTTTGGGAAAAGATGGTAATCACTCAGACCCAAGTCTGGGCTATAAGGAGGATGTTCAAAAACTTTCCACTTAAACTGCTGAAGCAAGTTTTTCATCAATGCAGCAGTATGCGGATGTATGTTATCCTGAAGAAGCACAATTTCTCTGGACAACGATTCCTACCATTTGTTTTGAATGGCGCAGCATAGTCAGTGAAGGATCTGACAATAGGCTGCTGCATTTATGGTCTCCCCTGTAGGCATGTAGTGAGGACACCCTTTTGATCCCAAAACAGTGTAGCCATAACCTTTTTAGTGCTCAGAATTTGTTTGGCCTTTTTTTTTTGGTCTTGTTGGGGATCCGGACTATTGACTGGTGCTTTGTTTCTGGAGTTTTATGTGAAATCCAGGTCTCATCACCAGTAGTTTAAAAACTCCTCACCATTTTTGTTGTACCAACTGAGAAAAGTCAGTGCAGCTCCCATCCAGTTTTTTGTGTTCATCTGTCAAAAGTCAAGGAACCCACCTGGCACACACTTTTCTGTAGCCCAAGTCACCACTAACAATGCCATAAAGAACTGTTCTTGAAATTTCAGGAAAGAATGAACTCAGTCCATTTATAGTGAAACGTCTATCCTGTTGAATTTTTTCTTCAATCCTTGATTTTAGTTTACCAGTCACAACTGAAGGTCAGCCCAAGCGTTCTTCATCATGAATATTCATTCGCCCGCCATTAAACATGATGCACTATTTTTGAACTGAAGCTTCATTCATCACATTATCATAAACTTTGGTTATCTGTCTGTAAATTTTGATAGGTCAGACTTTTTTCGCATTCAAAAAGCATATTACACTATGAACCTCACACTTGGCAGGATCTTTAATTTTGTCACACATTTCAAAGTTACACTATAAACAGTAAATGATCATTGTGGCTAGCTGTTAGCGTCAGACTGGTGCAAAAAAATGGGAACATCCATGACGCGGCAGTGGGGGTGGTAGGAGAACTGCATGGCTCATCAGATCTAAACGTTCTTTTCTTTTGGAATGACCCTCATATGTTGTCCTTACGGGAAATTTATGATACAAACTGATTCATCAGAATTGCAAAAGCTGCAAAAATGTAGTTTTCTGAAAAGTAAGGATTTTGAAAATAGTTGCATTTTAATAATTATACAATGATACTTTGTATATTTATCAGTAAATAAATTTCACATTTATTAGTTGCAAATTGTCATGTCTTAAAGCCATTTTTTGCCACAAAATTTATTTTCAAATTTTATATTTGTCATTTATGTCTTTACATATATAACAAAAATGATACACATTTTGTTGGTCCCAGACCCATAATCAAGGTCTGTAGAATCTTAGAGATGTAGTGTCTATAATAAACTTTATTTATATCTTCAAACTGGCTTGCTTCACTGTCATCTTTACAGTGTTATGGCTCATTTGCTCTTCTACATTTTCTGAAATAGGTTTGCTCAAATACTTATTCAAAGCA
Source organism: Centruroides sculpturatus (assembly GCF_000671375.1). NCBI lineage: Eukaryota > Metazoa > Arthropoda > Arachnida > Scorpiones > Buthidae > Centruroides > Centruroides sculpturatus. The sequence continues at coordinate 98,584 of NW_019385102.1, forward strand.
TCTGTCTCTTTTTCTGTTTCAACTTTCTTTGCCTTGACTATAGCCCTCTTCTTACTGCTACTTAAATATTTTCTTTTGGTCACTTTACCTATATTTATAAAAAATTACAAAATATAAAAATTGGCATTCATCACTGAAATGATAAAAAGTAAAGCATACTGTATTTAATGTCCACTTCAAATTTGTCATAAAAAATTCAGTAGATATTATATCTGCCAAAAGTAGCAAACTTAACTTCTCATATCATTTTTGTGTGTGCATCAGCGAAGTCTTTTTATTTGGCTTTGCTAATGCTTATAGAATTCTGTTTGTTCTTAAAATTTGATCAGTCAGTTTTGAATAAACTTTGCCATTTTCCAATAATTGTGATGAGGAATCCAAAAATGTAATAAATATAGGGGTCCATGACTTTATTTTTGAGATAGTGACAATGCCCATGCTCCCTGAAGCAATTGAGTCTGCCTAATGGAATTTAGGGACAAAAATAAAAAACAGTAATGTGTCTGCCTAACAGAAAATGGTTGTGAAAAATAAATAAAACACAAGAACAAAGCAATCAATGTTAATTACTTTGTTCTTGTGTTTGATTTATTTTTCAACATGAAGAGAAAATCCAAGAACAAAGCAATCAATGTTAATTGCTTTGTTAATTGCTTTTAATCAATGTTAATTGCTTTGTTCTTGGATTTTCTCTTCATGTTGACAAATGTAATGATCTCCTCTTCCATGCCCAACCAGTGCAAGGTTCACCTTGCCTGTGGTCAGCAGGTGTGAGGATTGCATCTTTCTTTCTGGCTCTGCCTCAACTCTATTGTGATGTCCTATATATTAGATGTCCTTAGTTACTGATTGTAAGAATAAATTTTTTCACAATTATTTATTTATTAATAATTAACAAATATATAATTTTATATATATACTGTATATAATTCTTTTATTTCATAATTTTTTATTATAAAGAAAAAATTCTAAAACATCCATGACAAAATATATTTTTATACAACAAATTTTAAAATACAGAATATTAAAGATTTATACAAATAAATGTATTCATGTAGTCTTTGTCGTCTTTTTTTACAATTGTAGGAAAATGATCCATGTTAACAGAGTTGATCTTTCTTTATGGGCTACTTTCCCCTTCCATAATTTTTTTTTCTTTATGATGTAAAATTTTATGTAAGATATCTGTCATGTTTGGGCTATAAGATGATGGCCCAGTGGGAGACAATTAGTACCTTTTTTTTACTGCCAAAAATGCAGAGTGAACAGGCAAGCAATAATTGCACATGGAGTGACACACAATACTGGCTAATTTATGAGTGTTCTATTATGTTTATGTTAATCTTTACTCAAGTGTAGCAAACAATGAGTTTTCTTGTAAGATGTGTGCTTTTTATTTGATGATATAATATCCAAAGTCTGGAACTTTTACCTGATTGACATAAATATAGGTGGGGGAAGTAGCCTATAAAGAAAGGTTGACTCAACTAATGTGCATCATGTTCCTGTGATTGTGAAAAGGACGACAAAGAAGACTACAAGAATACACTTATTTGTAGAAGTCTTTAATATTTTACAATTTTTACAATTTGTTTTATAAAAAATTCATAATTTTTCTAAATGATGCTTTCATGTACAATAACAAATATATATAATAATAATAATAGCACTTTTCCAGAAATTATATATTTAATATAAAGATTTTCAAACAGTTTATATTTTTAATGATAATAGTGTTATGCGTAAAATGCTGAATTTCATAAGAAGAACAGTAGTTACATTTGAAAATATATAAAAAAGAAATATATCTTAACTTTTTATATTTAGATTTAAAGTGCTTAAATCTTGAAATTTTGAACATAATCATGTTCAAATAAAAACATTAAATATGTATTATTTTATATATTTCTAAATGCAGAGTCCATCGAGAGACATTGTCAGGCCCAGGAGAAAAATTTACATGGGCCTCAAGTAAATAATTAAATTTTTTGAAAATTTATTTTGAGTTTCTTTTATGGAGGTATTATTTTTACACAAAATAAAGAGAAATAGTTATTGTTAATTACAATGATGATTTAGTAGTAATTAGCACTTAAAATAACAAATTGTGGGATGTTTGGGTCCTATAGATTCTGGATTTGGGAATTTACCCTATCTATTACGTACCTCCGAAACCTTTAACCGATGTGAAAACAATTTAACAATCCTAACGTTTTCGGACCCCTCCTGGGTCCTTCTTCAGGTAAAATCGTCAAATCGACCATTCGTTTCGAAAGAATTTTTCAAACCATCGAATGATAGAACGGCATCACGTGTTCCATTGAACGATAGAACGGCATCACATGTTCTATTGAACGATAGAACACGTGATGCCGTTCTATCGTTCGATGGTTTGAAAAATTCTTTCGAAACGAATGGTCGATTTGACGATTTACCTGAAGAAAGACCCAGGAGGGGTCCGAAAACGTTAGGATTGTTAAATTGTTTTCACATCGGTTAAAGGTTTCGGAGGTATGTAATATTTAGTAAACTCCGGTGTGTAATTGTATGTTATTATTTACACTATCATTTCCCTTTCTTGTTGGCCCTGTCCAAATGTAATAACTGTTCTTGAGTAGTTGGATAGTTTGTATCTATAAACATTTCTAATTTTAAATTAAGAATAAGGAGGATAAATTGCTAAAAAATTTTTTTTGCTAAAATATGACTTGTGTAATAAAAACACCAATCTTGTTAGACATATTTGATATTCTTTTGTTTGTAAGAAAGAGTAAATAAATATAAGATATGCATATATAAAATTATATAAAGCATTGTTTTATTTATAAAATCAAAATAATAAATTTTTCTTACACATCTCAAGCAACTAAATACATTTTTTTATATTTAGGAATCAATTTGTCAAGATCATAGTGTCCTAAACACAGAAAATAAAATAATTATTGATTCTGAAGGAGATGATCTGAATAATTCCCATGAAAACTCTAACCATACAACATACTGTACATTTTGGAGAGCTGCTAAAAGTAGTAGTATTCTTAAACAGTGGATGAGTGCAAATGGTAATAAGCCTTCACTTGTGTCTACCACTATAAATATTAAAGAATGTTTACCTCCTATGTATCACAACATGAAAAATATGATAAAGATTATCAAGGTAAGAAATATTATCATTAAATATGTTTTTATATATATATACTGCGTATATCATAGCCATCTGCTAAAATTTGCATTTTGAGAACTGCTAGCACTGCCATAATAGACATTTGTTTCTTGTTGACAACTTTATGTCAACAAAGTGATCTCTTTCTCATAGATGAAACATTTAATTTTGAACTTGTGAAATATATTATCATCTCAGCTAATAAATACATTTATTACTATATAGAATACAGTAAAATTTCAGTTATATGTTTTTGGACTTATAGGTTTTATTTGACAGATCCTTGCTTCTCTTATATAATAGTCTAATGCTTGCTTTCATTTATTTAAATTTATCTTTTACTTATATATTTAATTTATCAGGTACTATTCCATACAAAAATTCGTGTATAATTTGTTTTCTTTATTTTTATTTTTAACCAGATTGAAATAAAATATTTTTCAATAAATTGGGAAATTTAGTTCTGGGTATATTTATAAATCTTATCCACCAATTTATGATTGGTGTCTTTTATAGAATGGCCCATTTTTACCTGTAAAAAATATAGGTGACCACAGGGATGAGGGTGCTGTTTTTCTTATGGAAGGAGTAAGAACAATTAGAAACATTTAGACAGTTTTTAAGTGTAGAAAGTTGAAAAGAGTTTAACAAATACCAAGTTAATTAATCTAATGATCCAAAACTAATGAATTTTGAAATTTAATTGCTGACAAATTTTATTTGCTTGTTATTTAAATTTTAAGCAAGTAATCATATAACTGTTGAAACTGATTTTCTTCAATCCCTGAAAAGTTTATTATTCTTATACTTCATAATAAAAGAATAAGTTTTTTATATTTTTTTGTGGTGCTTTTTTTCCTTGATACTCTAAGCAAGTGCTTAATCTGCTTATTAGATAATCCAGCACCAATTACTGTAAATAGACTATACAGATTGAGTGTCAGAATTGTGATGGCCAGATGGCATCAGCCTACTGTCTGTGGGGACTCAGGATTGATTTGGACATGCAATGCATTAGGAAGTTTTCATGGGTGTAATTTCCATCTCTGTTATTTAGTACTTATGGCCCTGTTCCTCTCTATCTAGCCTCAATATGAAGGCCTGGCAAATCCATGATGAGTAGGGAAAAAGGCTTCCTTAGTGCCTACAGGGTAGAAAAAACCAAAAATTAAATAAAACATGTAAAAATTGCCATTGAGGATGTATCCAGGAATCTGCGTGTTACAATATACAGAAGTGTGAAAACATTCAACTGTTTTGTTCTACATCGTTTTAATAAGCCGTCAACATTATATGAAATGCCTCATTTGATTAGATAAATGCTGAAACATGCACTCATTTCAACATAGGCAGAAACCAGGTTAGCATTTCAAGAAGTGATAAGAAAAGCAGACAGATTCTGAAACAAACATCTATTACAGCAAGTGATAGAGCTTCAAAAAATGGCTAGTTACTTTTTGAAATGGTAGATTTCAGCATCTGGCTACAACAGTAGAGGGAGGAAGAAAGACAGAACAGTTAATTAAGAGAGTATGAGTGTATATAGTAATAAGTAAAATAATATATTTATAATAATTATATATGTATGAATTATAAGATTTAAATTTGAAAAATTACATTAGAATCTCATTACTGTTGTTGTTATATTTTTTATAGATCAATCAAATAAAATATTTTAATTATTTAATACATTAATTTTTAGGAACAAAAACGAAAATTATTTCATTCACCAGTTTATGAAAGTGAATTGCATTTAAAGAAGCTTTATATTCAAACATGCAAAAGACTTCCTGCTTATGGATGTAAAATGTTTCAAGTGAAAGAATTCCTTAGAGGAAAAACTAAAAAAAAGGTATGATTTAATTTTTTATTAGTATAAGAATATTCTTTAATTTTTACAATTTCTTGTTACCTTTTTTTCCATTGAATTATGGATATTTTTAATAATGAAAATAAATTTACATACTTACCTAAATATATACACTATATTTAGAAATGTAACTGTTATCAGTTTAATATTGATATATCAGTGTTTTGGAATATTTTCAATATATCAGAAATAGTTCATTTTACAAACCAATACTCCAATCATTTTTTGAACTGCAATTTGAAAAAAATTGTAGACCTATAAATTATCACTGTCATCTGTCTATATGTCTGTCCTTCCTTAATCTGGAGAATGGGGTTAGGTAGATGAAAGTCAAGACCAGATATGGAAAGCTTAGAAGAAAGAGGCCCCAATTAACTATATTCAAAAATCATGTTATTTCAATTCAAAAATATTCCCCTGAAAGGAGTTAGATGACCAGCACAACTCTATTGCTAGCAGGAAAAGTATGATGTACAGGCGCAAGATACTACTAATTTGAGGTGGAAAACAGGGATGGAGAGTCAGCAGAAATATATGACTCCTGGCTTCCAGCTTCTGAGTAGTATTTTTTAAAATGGACTTCAACTCTCCATCCCTGGTGGAAAACATAAATTAAATAAATTAAAAATATGATTAAAAATTGCAGCTCCGCATTGTGGCAAGTCACAATAAATAATTGCTTGTTTTGATTAACATTGTCATGGCAGCAATTCAAACATGGCAGTGGCCATACTATGCTATAAAACTAATGCATGGTAGACAGAGAATCTTCTCCTTGTGTAATTCACCACTAGTGGTCACATGACATGCAATTGTTGTTACTTTTGGAGAGTGCCAACTTGGTTGGGTGTGGCTTCGCAGGAGACCTTAGAGTGAAGACAAGTTCAGTAAATGAACTTGGGTATCAGTACCAGTTCTATCAATGCACAGGAAATAACATAATGTAGCAAAGAATTGCTGAATGAATTACTGAGTGCACTTTCAAAATGTTGGAAAAGCAACTCTTACAAGGTCACTTTACTACTACACTTCTCTTTATGAAAAAGAATATTATACAACATTATTTATATGATATTTGTATCATTTTCAATTATTTGAGATAATTCTTCATCCAAAAGTAAAAAAAAATTTATACTCTTTACGATGACATTGGCTACATGTAGGAGTAGCCATATTGTTGCACTGATAGAAAACTGAGTGTAAACACAGTTAACTTAGTGCTGGCACTGGAAGCAATTGGTTTTTCTAAATGCTGCACACCAAAACCAATTCTTTTACTAAATGATCTGTACATGCACTGATGCACTTAGTTCATTAACTGAACTTGTCTGAAATATATTGTAGAGATGGATCAAGGTCATGGATCAAGATCAGAATCCAAGATGGTTGTTAAATGAATTTATTTATTCCTGCAGTTTTAGAGGTCTTTTCTTCATTATATATCTTCAATATGAGTGCTAATATAGTGAGTACAAGTGTATTTTGCATATTCAGTATGAGTGTACAAATTATTTTACTTTTTAAGAAGCCTGTCTACCTATATGTCAACTTATTTGATTGACAGTGGTTGTGCAAGTAGATTTTACTTTATAATTACATTTATTTTACAGGTTAGTGTTAATATTCTTTCAAAAATAAATTTTGTTCATATAAATTTCCATTATTTTGATTTCTTGACATTCATTTCTCGTATGGCCTAATGTCATCTTGTAACTTTTGTAACATTGGTAAATTTAACTTTTAACTTTTGCATATGATATATTGACAGCTGAATGCTCTAATCTTAAATTTAATTACAAAATGTTCTTTCAATAAAAATAAGTGTAGCTTTGGGCTCTCATTACTAAAATTGTAATTGTTTACCTTTTAATTTATTTTTACATTGTTCTTTTTGGTTTTGTGCTTTATTCTTCATTGTTGATTTTGCATTTTAGCTTTTATTGGGTCTGTTATTTTTAGTGGAAATAGATAATCTCTTGCTGTATAGCACTATCTACAATGTATAAATAAATGAACTATCTCCAAGAGAACATGTTATTGACATTGACATCTTGCTTGTTCATGAGAGGCCATAAAATTATTTAGATTATTTAGTGTGATGTTTAGAAATATCGTCAAGTATTTGAATCTTAATCACTATAATCATTACAGGTTTGCTCTGTATTCTAAGCCATAATTCAAAATAATATAATCATTATTTTTAATATAAATTTAATAAAATAATATAATCAAAATAATTAATAAAAACCTTGCATTAAAGAGATTATTTATGGAATGAATTAAATGTTTCTTTGCCATAAACTAGAATATTTTCATACATGTACAATTAACTAAATATTTTGTTAACTAAAGTAATTTCCATTGAAATTAATTTGGATACTATATATTTTACTCAGTTATGTGTATTCAAAACATCATCATACTACTATATTTACTGAATCCATGGCAGTGCAATGTAAAGCAGTGGGAGTGCTGTTTCTATGTAATAGTTACTATTTGGAGGTGACTGGATGGATTTTAGCAATGGATGGGAAAAGTGCAAGCAATGTTGCCAAGTCTAATGATTTATTTCTAGTTTTTGCAATATTTCAATCCAGTTAGCAATTTGGAAACAATTTTTTCAATCTGGTGACTTTTTTATATTATAAATTTTTTCAAGGTTCAAATTGTTTTCTAAAAACAGGGTTGAAATCATGTTAGGGACAATACAATTACATTTGTTTTGACATAGATCTGAAAGGAGCCCATAAATCAATTTGTAAACTTTTATTTCTTTATGTTTGAAATTAAATGATTAGTAAAAAAGTGAATATTCTGTAAACCAATGCACTTTGGGCTTTAATTTATTACCAATAACTGTAGATTATGGATAGAAGCAAAATATTGAATCAGATGGAAAATTATCAGTATTGGATTACATCAGCAGAATTCAGAATAATATCATATCTCTAATTATATTATTACACATAAAAATTTATATTAGTATATGTACAAATATAAACATTCAAATTTAAATAAAATACAAATTCAAAAAATAAAATTCATAGTTTTATATTAAAGCCAAACAATTGCTGAATTATATCAGGCTATATTACTACTATTATTATTAATTAAATGCTAAGTCATTTGGTACTAGACTACTAGAGGCAGGCATTAGAAGACATCTCTTGCTAAATTTAATAATTATAATTTAATTAATATAGTAATAATTAATTTAGATGAAAAAATTGGCCCAAAGTATAAGTTGTGGGTTCAAGTCTTGCTTTGGGCCAATTCTTTTCTTCCAGAACTTTTTGCTATACAGTATTAATTAATTATAATTATTAAATTTAGCAAGAAATAGTGCCTAATGCCTGCCTCTAGTGCCAAATGACTAATCATTTAATTAATAGTAGTAATAATATAGCCCAATATAATTTGGCAATTGTTTGCTTTAGTAATACTGTAATTTGATATTAAAAATATTAAGAATATCAAAGAATATCAAATTAAATAAATAATAATGCTAGATTTTCTATCAAGCTGTATTGTTAGCTAAAAGGAAATTCATATTTTACATGCTCTTTCTCTACTGTATGGCAGAATTATATCTTTTAATGATTTGATAAATTATTCAAATTATTAATAGATGGCAACTGTCTTAAATATAATTTTTTCCAATTCATTAATTTCTAGTTAACTTAAAATATATCTTGTTAAAAAATCTGAAAGTTTTTACCATTTAATTTGCATGTATATCTACTTTTTGATGAAAATGGTAAATTTTCATCTTATATACTTTGGGATTACTAAGAGTATGCACTATAAATATGTATAGTCTTGTTTTATTTTCTTTTAAATAATTAATATATCAAAAAATATATTGATTATTACAGTTCATTTACCACTTTGAAAATATTTTTTTGTATATTTAGGCAACCAGATTATTAGGCATTGGATTAGAAAGAATAGTCTTGCTTGATAATAAAACATTATTGCCTGCTAAAATGCAGATGACTAGTGAACTTCAACAGTGGCGAACAGGTGGTGGTCGTTCTCATGATAGATTAGTATTAGAATTTCGAGGCACAAAATGGTCTTTTATTACACCTTCTCAAATAATGCTGCGTTCTATCAGTACTGTACTGTGGGAGATAATGCAAGATATTGATACACGATTTTTAGATCAACATCTTATTGTTACAAGACAACAATTAGAATTAGGTAAGTTTTTAGAAATATGTTTTCAACTTTAATTCAAATTTTTAATAATATGAGATTCTTTTGTTTAAATTATAAAACTATAAGAATATTAAATTCATTTCAATTTATATTATTAACCTAAGAGAGCAGAAAAAGTCTTGTTCTGCATCATGGAATGGAAGGAGCTACAATATACAAAGATGAACTAGAACAATTACAGGCCCTTCTTCACTTTCCAGAAGAGGTAGCCTTACAATTAACAGAAACAGAATATGAATTATTTTATAAAGTTGCACCAGTTCATTACATTAGACAAGTAACAGTGGATCTTAGTCATTACTCTAGATCTTCCAGTGACTACAGCGTACAAAGTTTGATTAAAAGATTCAATGAGGTATGAATAATTTAATTATTTCTATATTAAAATCTTTTTGTAAAATTAAGTATGATTAGTTGTAATAAGGCCTGTTTCATATTTTTCTGGACACTTGTCAAAAGTGACTTAATAATGAAAGCAATGCATTATTTAAGTTTAATAGACACAAAACAACATTTATCTACTAAGTTTTGACATCTACTTATATAAGCCGTTGATGCCACTGTTTGTATATCTGTAATCTGTCACGGAATGCCTAGAACGTGCACTGGGGGCATCCGTAGTGATGATTTAAATTTAATTATTATTTAAATTAATAGTATAATTTATTTATAACAGCTGAAAATCATCGCTAAGGANTTTAATAGGAATTTATTATTTATATGGATTTTCTTATTTAAACCACGGAATGACATCGCTGCTGCTAGAATGCCCACTAGGGGGCATCCCAGGCTACTAGTAATAAATTGTTTTATCCTCATATACCGTGTATACTAGGTATTAGGGGTTGGGTAAGGCAAAATTGGAAAATTAAGGACTTCATACAAATTTTTTCTTTTTACAAATGAAAGAAAAAACGTTTACTCCGTGTAATTAACAAATCCAGGTTTCCTTGATACCAGAGTTTAGGTATCTGGTCAACAAATTTTTGTACAATCGAAAACGTATATATACATAAACAATTACACCTGATATACATACAACGAACCTCATGGTTGTACTATCTCAACCTTCAATACAATTAAGCGAACAGCTCCACGTGTGATTATAATACCATGGTTGGTTAAAAAAAAATATCTTACAATTGTTCTTCTTACAAGTTAGTTCACCTATTCTCGGCACTCTTTATCCTACTTGTAGCAGATGTTCTTGGCAGCTGACCCAACGGAAAAAGATCTTTTCTTACAGTGAACCTCTGAATTTATACTCCCCACCATTAGATAGTATGTCGTCAATACGTTGTACGACCCTCGCCCAATCAGTGAGTACATAAGATACACCACATTAAAACGTGCATGTCCCAGCACAAAACAGAAACTATGTTTAATTGGATATACAACCCGATGCAAAAAAAAAAGAAAGAAAAAACAGAACATGCAAGATACACATTAATTTACAAGACCATTAGTGCTGTGGCACTACACAATAAATGGAGAAAAAATATATATTAATAGTATTGTTGATTTACAGATGTCAAAAAAAAAGAAACATATCAAAAGAAACTGTTTCAAATTTATCTGAATTGTCATTACTTTTCCACAAAATAAACTAAAAAACAATAATATTATATAAGTAATGTGAAAATTAGGGGTAACCACACTATTACATAAGGATTTGTGTATGAACTTCAGTTTTAAAAATAGGGAGAATAAAAAATTTCTCTCTTTACAAACAGGAACAAATTGATTCATAAGCAGAAAAATCAGTAAGGGAAATTGTTGCTCTTGATAACAGACCAAAATCAACTATATCAACACTTATCAAGATGTATCAAGATGACAGAGAAAGAACATTTTAAAAAGGAAGACTGGACCAAAACCTAACCTGACGTCACAGGCATGTAGACAAATAGTATTGAGTTGTACCAAAAAATCTAATCAAGAAGGAAATCAAAGAAGGAATTATACTTGCCTTGTAGCCATATAAATGTATGGAGGGCTCTGCATATCATCTATTCTAAAATATAGGAAAAGCTACTAGACCACATTTAATGGCTAACACTAACAAGGAAAACTTAACTGTGCATACAAATACATGAGCTGGATCAATGAATGGATTGAAGTGCTCCTTAGTGATAAGAAGTTTAATTTGGATGGCACAGATCATTGGGCCTATTACTGGCACGATTTAAGAAAACAGTCAGGATAGTGATAGTATTGGATTGTAACACTTCGTGGCTATTATGTATTATATTATTTTATCTTTATTGTTTTTCATTTATGTCGCATTGCACATATGTTTTTGTACAGATACTGTTCCGTTTCCTTCCTCGATACCACATGTTATCTGATGGCTGGGTTTTTCAAAGTTACGATTGGTCCGTGACAGGATCAAGTGGGACAGAGTGATGTGGGTTAGCGGGAGATATAAAAGTGTGTGTAATGGATGTAAAAGGACCTTTTTCCCTCTTTGTGAGTGTGCACCGTGGACGGAAGGAGATACGATACGTAGCAGAGAGGAGAGTCAACCGTCGCTAGGGTTAAGGGAGATATGGTGCAGAAAGGAAATCCGTTTCCATTGAAGGAATAACAAAAAAGGAAGTGGAAATCACTGTCTAAAAAAGGAAGAGGACTAACTATTGTGTAAAGATTGTCAACGATTGTATTGTTACGAAAGAAAGCTTGTAAGTTGATTGGGTACTGTGTCCCAAATTTTTCTTTGTGAAAATTTTTGTCATCGGATTTATACTGCTTGTCGGGCAAAGCAGGGCCTCGCATTAGGAAGGAAATTTGGAAGGGGGAATATCGAGCAGTATTGTTATTGTGATGCTATTGGTTTCCATTATTGAACTGTATATTTGTATTAATATTGTACAGCATTTTTAGTCTAAAATAAACCTTAGTTTGTCAAGTTACACGTTTTCACCGACTATTCATTATCATTCCCTTTGTTTCATTCATTGTTTGTCTAAAACCGCCAACCATGTGCCTTGCAAAGTTTACAAGATGCTTTTGGTTTTAATCGAACAACAGAATTAGTGTTTATAATCCAGAAATATGAATTTCAAAAATATGAATTTAGAGGATTATCAAAACATACTTCATAATCATTTAGTGGAAGCTGGACCCAACATTTCTTGCCCAAATTGGATTTTCCAGCAGGACAGTGCACCCATACAACTTGAAGACTACAAAGTCTATAAAAGTTATGGACTGGAATGCCAGAAGTCCAAAATGTTTGGGGTTGCTGGCAACAGCAGTTTACAAAAATGGGAGATAGTTTCAAAGTGTTAGTGAGCTTAAAGCTATAATTGCTGATGCTTGGGACAAATTGAAGCCTGAATGTCTGCAGCAATTAATAGAAACAATGCCAGACAGAGTGTTTGACATTATTCAAAAAACAAGATGGCAATATTAGATGGTGATTTTGTGTGCAATGCTAAGATACAGCATAATGTCAGGATAAATATGAAACAGTTTATTGATATGTTGCTGTTTTTGATATCTGTACAGCAACATTATTATATGTTTTTCTGCCATTTATTTTATATCAAAATGTAGTAAATAAATGTTTTTTAGTGTATACTGGACTTAATTAAGCATTTCTTTTGTTATTAAGTTTTTGTTGATAGGCATTCAGATAAATATGAAACAGATCTTAATTATTATATTAATGGATATAATTAAAATATTAATATGTATGAAAGATATCATGTATAATACTGTAATATAAGTATTTTCTGTTTAGATACATTATATACAAATGTTATTTAATATATAAAATCTTTTAGTACAGTATTACATATTTAAGCACATTCATAACACACATTCATTATTTACATAATTTGTTTCTTTAAACATTACTCTGCACCAGGGGTTGCCAAAGTGGTCGATATAACATTATTGAGGGTCAATTATCAAGCATAAGCTAAGGATAAGGGGGAGCTAAGGATCAAACTTATCCATCTCACTGATTGTCAGTTATAAAAATTATTATTAACAAATATACAATAAATGAAAAAAATGCAAAATGAAAAATAGTAAGTACCTTTAAAATAATTTATTAAAATAGTAAGTTCTTTGTTTTGCTTGTAACACAAACTTTTTGGTGGGGATCGATGTGAGGTTTTGAAAACTTGTAGTGGATCGATAATCAAAATGGTTTGGTGACCCTTGCTCTACACTGAAATTAAATTTGATCATAATTTGAAATACATTATAATAAACACTTTATTTATTAACACAGATTTCAAGCACTGTGCATAAGAAAAGCTTCTTTCTTGTTATATATAACTATTTTTCCTATAAAAACATTTAAAAATAAAAATAATAATACAATTAGTATGTAATGAAATTTTTCACACATTTTTTAAAAAATAATTAATGCAAATCAAACAATTTTTCACAGGCATAATTATTTCTAATATTTATGAATAAAAAGCTATTTGTATTAGAGACAAATGAACAAATGAAGAAACATAATACTTACAGAATAATAATTAAAGAGAATAATATAAATCAGAATATTATCAAGAGATCAGAACAATTAAAAAGCTATAAAATAATAATATAAAATAAATCATAGCTGAAAAAAGAGCAGTTTCTGCTATTACCATATTTTCAACTCTCATATCTAACCTTTAATACTAAATTTACACTACAGAAAGATGAAGATAGGGGTGAGAAGTTGTAAAGATGGTGGATAAGACAGAACAAAGACCCCAGTCCTGTAAATGTCTTTCACTCCTTATTGTTATGAGGGGGCCACATATAACTTCTAGCATCAAATTAACATTTTCTTCTTTTTTATCTCAGTTCCTGAGTGTTTTGATCACTAATCCATCAGTCACTGGTCAAATTGATATCAAATTGTAGTAAATGCACGTGATAGTACAATGAACAGCGAGAGTAGGTACAATGATAATAAACAAAATTTATTATTCGATCCACATGGTGGTTTTCATTACACGGGATTCTAACTTGGATCCCAACTATAACATACACATTTGTATATGAAGTTACAATTAACAGGAGTGTTAACAAACAAAAGGGTGCACACTTTGCAACAATAAGTGTTACAGTCGGACTTTCTTGAATCTTTATAACTAAACTTAAAACTAACTTATATACTAAAAAGAAGAAAGATATAAAATAGGTGTTAGGAAGGTGGTGATGAAAGTATTTATAGTACCAGGGTTTTTTCGTGAAAGTCTTCGATCTTTCAGGTGGAGGGATCACTTCAGTTCATTTTCCACTACTCTTCTTTGTTTCAAAGTTTATATTTCCAAAATCATTCACTCAATTTTCAATTACTATGTTGACGCTATGGTTTTTCCTATCACTGCCAATAATTTCTGTCTTCCGTCCCACTAGGCAATGCTTCAGATCTTGCTCTTTCTATGTCTGTCCACTACGAACGATCCACCAAGAATGTCCACCTACTTCCCCAACTTGTCTCAGGGCTTTTCACTTTGGTGAAAAGCCCTGAGACCCTGAGAACTTCTCGGTGTAGTTCCCTGAACTGTCTCTCCACTCACAGGAAGGAAAGACCATTAGAAAGTTTGAGAAGAAAGATACAGAACAAAAGACTAAGGAACTTAATATTATGCTTAACACTAAAACATATATACAAAATATGGCATACTACCACAAAATCCCACACTAACTTTGGCCCAGGAATTTCAAAGATTCCCTCTCAAAGTTACAACTTCACTTGTATACTAAAGTACCAAACAATTTCTCACACCTACCCCAGTTCATCCTCTCTTCTAGCACCAGCTCAAAAGTTACTCTTCTTTACCTTGTATGTCCTCAGGTAACCTCTCACTCATTATACTGGTTATTCCAGGAAGGGGCACTCACCTTTAGGAAGGAAGAATTAAGGAAATTAAAAAGTTCTAGAAGTTAGAAAGAATAAAGAACAGTGGAAAAATGTAAGAACAAAAAGACTAAAACAGACATATGGCATACAGCCACATATAAATAATGAGATGATGATAGGTACAAAAATGTTGATTGCAAATTGGATTTTTTCAATGATCAACAGTTATTTTGGGAGTTAGGCATATTTTAAAAATTATTGTACAGGCATTATTGTATGTTGTACGATGCCTTATATAATTGTACAAGTATGATAATTATTGTACAGATGGCAAATGGCAACCTTAGATATGATGTTTTTGTTAAATACAAAGGTAATATATCAACATCCTGAAGCCAATGTATTGATACTAATTCACACTCTCGCTGTAATTAATTGGGCTATTATTATGCTATAATTAATAATTAGAAACTAAGTAATTTGATACTAGAGGTAGACATTAGCACCATCTCTTATATCTCTTATCTAAATTAATAATTCTAATAATTTACTAAATAATTTAGAACATTCTAGAAGAAAAGAACCAGTAGAGCAGGACATGAACTTGCAACCTCCACTTATCATGCGGTGTACTTTGCCAGTTATGCCATCCAGACCTTGAGCAAGTCTTCACTTCCAGACATATTTAAATTTAGATATAACCATTCACAGTTACTTATGTTGCTGGTTAGGGCAACTCCTATGCTCGTGACCTGTGTACCTGTCCACTATGGCACTCAGCCGGCTATTACTTTATCTGACATGGTATATATGTATACATATCAACATCCCTTTAACACCTTTTTAAATAATTGACACCATCAGTTTGCTTGCAAACTGAGCAAGCATCAAATTGGTCGTAACTTGTTTGATATCAACAAGTTACAATCAATGGAAACTTTTGAAATGTTCCAAGATCTAGAAAGGGTGAATGGATTAATTTTAAGGACAAAGAAATGTTATCGAAAGCATGGTAGTCTCTAGTTGATAACCTAATGAGGCAAGAGAATGACATAGGCTTGACTTAAAAAATTATTAATAGTATGTGTAATTATTTTATTTTAATTTTCTTTATATTTTTTATTTATTTTAATGTTTTCATTTTAAAAATATGTAAATTATCTGTTTGTAGAACTTTTAAAATATGTAAATCGAATTTGTTTTTAAATTTACAAAATTCNATTTAATTACAAAATGTTCTTTCAATAAAAATAAGTGTAGCTTTGGGCTCTCATTACTAAAATTGTAATTGTTTACCTTTTAATTTATTTTTACATTACTAAAATCGAAATTTAAATAATTATTGGAAAAAATAAAGAATGTTTTTTTTAACATGAGGCAGACCTCTGAATGGGTCAAAAACATTTGTTTTGATTAAACTAGTTCTGGAAAAGTGTGTAAGGTGTAGTGTGATTAGTATATTTGTTTCCAGTATTTCTACAAGTGCCTTCAAAATAAAAATTATTGCATCAATTTTATTAATGAAATGAAATCTTAATATTTTTGCATAATTCTATTTTATAGGTGAGTTCCTGGGTATCTCATATCATTATTTCTCAACCTACTCATGAAGATCGCAAAGCTGTATTATCTTGTATATTAAGAGTTGCAATTTGTTGTTGGAATCTTGGAAATTTTAATTCAGCAGTTGAAATATTAGCAGGTTTGAAGTAAGTAAATTTAATTATCTTAGTAATAATTTTTATTATAAATATCTTATATATATTATGCTCATATTCTAATCTGAGCATAATATACAGACAGAGCTGTACCGAACAGTTTTGGCATCCAAGGCAAACCTCATACCTGGCACCCCTGATTCAATGTTAATTACAAAAAACTTCTATGGGCTCATTTTGGTGCTGCTCGGAGCACATGCCCACTTTTGCCCTCCCTTAAGTTATGTCATATACAGATGTATTAATTAATATATGTGTTAGTATTATTGATTGATTGCAATTAGTTTTTGATATATATTGTTTTAATTTCAACTTAATTAATTAAATAATTTAACTTTAAAAATAAGGCTACATTTAGTTAATTGCAGTTTTTAAGAGCTTTTGATAGTTTTCTAATAAATTACAAAATTCTTGTTTATTTTAATATTACTGTAATTATAATTTTAAAATGTGCAAAATTACATTCTGTTCATTTTTCAATGATTTTTTTCAAAATATATGAAATTTGTGTATTTATACATTTTTTTAATCATTGAAGGCAATAGATTTATCAAATATTTGGTAAGTATTTTGTTTTCAGTGATAACAATTATTCAAATTATTTTATAGTAGTTTTGAATTTACTTTAAACACAAAATAAAGAATTTTTAGTTTTCAGATAAATTAAATTTAAATCTATTTTAAATTAATTAATAAAAATATATTTCTCTTTCAGATCAGAAAAATTAAAACCATTCTGGCTATCCATATCTGATCAATTAACTGTTCTAGATATGTTGACTGATGCACTATTAACTTCAGAACCTTCATTAGAATATCAAGAAGCAGTTGAAAGAGCACTTGCTATTCCACACAGTAAAGTTATTCCATTTTTTGGTACATTTTTGAGAGATTTGCAAGCTGTTTTACATGGTATGCCAAGTCTTATTGTATTGCCAGCATACAATACTCAAAATCTAGAGGTAATCAATATTTTAATATAAAAAGTAAAATTATAAAATAAGTAAAATTAAATCTAGATGTTAATTTAAAAACTTCTACATTAATAATTACAAAATATCTCTTTAACTTTGCTATTAGTTTATATCAGATTTTCATGGTGAAGATCACTTTATGTCAAGAATTGGAGTAGGAGGCATCATTAATGTTGAAAAAATTACCCATGCTCACCAAATATTAGATGATATACAAACATTTCATATTCATGCTCAGCAAAGACTTCAGACTATGATAGAGATAGCAACAAAGGAGATTAAGTATGTAAAAATATTATTTAAATTTTAGTCTTTATAAATTAGTGTAAACTAAAAATTTATATTTATATATTGGTATTATATATATCATGGATAAATATTTAAAATTATATGGAAAGTATGAATATTAATAAAATGAGATATAAGGTGTGATCAAATGAAAAGATACTTTTCAAAATATCATGAATTAAAACTACATACAAAATACAAAAATCAGTAAAAGGAATGAAAATTATTCTTTTTAATGTATAATAAAGTAGATAATTTTTATTCTTTTTACTGGTTTTTGTGATATTTTGTGTGTAGTTTTATTCTAAACAATCAGTTTTTTGCTGTGATGAATATTTTTTTTTTTATCATGAATTACATGGTACACAAGATACTCATTCTTTTTGTAGTAAATAGCCACAAGTGTATGTGATATCACTGCAGCAAGACACTGGGTACAATATTGGTCACTAAGCAGTATCACTACGAATTAGTTGTCTCTCAGTGGTGCACATCATGTAGGAAAATAGAGCTGCCATTGATGGACATTACAATGGAAGAACAGTGAGGTGTGATACACATCCTATGTGTGGAGCTTGCTGTCTTCTCCAAGGCTGTTTCTATGCTTCTTTGAAAGTTTGGCTGCTGCTGTTAGCATTTTTTTGATACCTTTATTGATAGCATTTATGGCCTGAGTCAGCTGCTGGTCTTTATAGCTCAAAACTGAGTACCACATGACCCAATACATACACAAACTTAATCATTTGCATATCTCTGTCACTTCTATTGATCTTGCAATTTTTCAAGTGACTATGTGCATTCCTTCATGGTGTTGTGATTTCACTTTTGAGGAGTGTAATGACATGATAGCCTTACCATGACATATTTATATCAAACTTATATAACTATTTATACCTAATTTCCCAAATGCTATTAACCCTTTCCTGTCACCTGACAGGAGTGGGAATTTTGTGGGTCCTGATTGGTGGTTTTGCCAACAGGGAGGGGGTCCTGCCCAAAGCGATCGTTAGACATGGGGTCAGAAAATGGACACTTTTGGATTAGTCACTGAGAAGGAAGGTCAAGAGAGAGACTGAAGGACCATGCGTGAGACAGAGATCGACAGTGAGAGCCCAGATAGAAAAGGTGGGACAGAGACTAGAAATAATTGAGATATCTGTTCCTGAGAGGTCCCTAGAAATACCTCGGTGAATAATTGTTAGCATCTGCATAGTATTAACTCTGATGCTGATAGATTGGACATCCACTGTGATTAACCACCCAGATCAGGACCCCCATTGTCTAACTTCCGGTAGATTCCTCTTACTATTTTTCTCTATCTATTTCTATTAGTTGTAGTGTTATGTTAAGGTTAGTTGTAAGTAGTTTAGTTTTAATCAAAATGTATGTAATCAAATTTTTGTTTGGAAAAATTTGAGCGAGAGCAGAGACCTTGTAAATATATGTGTTATTTTGTCTCTGACGGGCATCAGTTTTCAGTTAATCAAATAATTTGGCTAATAAACTGTTTGTTCCTCGTGGCTTGGTCGTATTATTATGTGTTCTACATTTGAACCTTTCACAAATTAAGTAGTAATAACTATTTGAAATTAATTATTAATTTTTTCTTAATTATTTATTTAGTTGTGGAAAAATGAAATTAAATAAAATCATTGTTATAATAATTTATTTGTAAGTTAAAAATGCTGTTTTATCATATAATGCCATCTAATATTTATTAGAGATCAGAAAAATGAGTATGTTGAAAATTTTTCTGTTTCATATTTCAAAACTATTAGAATATCTTTATCTATGAAATGTAAATAATTATGTACACTATTTTTTATAATTTATATAATAACAATCATCAGCTATTATCTGTCACATATTTCTATTTTTCAAAGTTTCATCCATCCAAAATTCACTTAAAAAACATTTTAAAAAAATAATAGATTTTAAGTTACAAATTTTTTGTTTTTATAATTTATATCTTTAAAGCATTGTATATTTGAAGTTTGCAGATAAGAATTCCTCTTTACAATGCTAAAATAAATTCAAATGATAATATTATTATTATTTTTGTTTCTTCAACAGTGACAAGAATGGACTTATTGAGCAAAATGATGATTTTTATGAAATAGATATAGGTGCATACAGACCCATTCAACCACTGAGTTATGATCATGGAGTTAGTTTTGTACCACTTACAGAAAAGTCTGTTGATTTTCATAATCTTCAATGTTTACATCATGGAACAACTGTGATCCATCTGGAAGAAGAAAGAACTCGTTCAGTTCTTTGTTATCTAAAATTAGAAAGAAGTAATTCTTTATTAACATGGTGTAAACCAGCTTGGAGTTCTCTTAGACCAAGTGGATCTCAAGATTATTCCCTTAATTTACATATTGAAGAACCAGTATCACCTGGTTTGCTTTTAAAGTATGACAGTAATGAAATAGCAATAAATAACCTAGAAGAAGGTTTTATTGATTTGGGATATGTTAAAGAAATTACACTTGGACAAAGCAATATTGATATAGGAGCTCTTTGTCGTCGACATGGATTAGAAGAAACTATGCTTGATCAAAACTGTATTAAACTTTTATATGGAACTAATCTTTCTGATAATAGGACAATTGAATTCTTTGCTCCCAAATTAGTTGCACGAGTATGGTATGAAGGTTTACGTCAGTTAATACATCTTTTAAAAAGGCAATATCAGCTTTGTGATAGAAGGATTCATTGGTTGAAAGAACAATACCTGTATTTATATTTTGAAGAACAAGCATGCATTGGTCCAACACCAGCTGAAGCAATTAAGGTGAAATTTTTTTCTTTAATTAAAAGTAGTAATTACTAATTATGATAATTTCTATGTAGAAAATAATTACTGAAATAATTATGTCTGAATAAATTTTTTATAATTTAATAACAATGAAAATTCATTTTTCTGTTTATTAGAATCATGCTTATTGTAATCATGGATATTATTGATCATTTAATGTAATCAGAATTAGTATGTACCAAAACACTATACAATCAAACCTCCGTTTATAAACTTAATTCATTCCTAAAAGTTGTTTCAAAATTGATTTGTTCTCAAACTGAAACAAATTTTTCCAAAAAATAAGAAACAATGCAAAATGGATTAATCTGTTTTTATCTTCAAAACAAAGCCTTTTATTTGCCTTTTTAGCAGCATTTCGTGCATAAAAATGTCTACAAAATGCAATATGATTTTATCTATATCCATTATATATATATATATATTAAAAGCAAGGTGTTTCATCACACAAACCTAAACTAACACTTTACAAAAAGTGCTATAAATAGAGATTTGACTCTGCTGGGATAAAATATAATTAAATTAGTCAAGACATACAACAAGTACTTTATCCACACTTTCCAAAATGTTTCAATTGCTTTGATTTAAATTAATTAATTTTGATTTTATTTTTAATTTTAGTTTCAATTTTGGTGTAAAAAGCAGAGTTTTAATTATTATCTTTTAGTATTAGCTACTTTATATTATAATATTAATGTTTAATATAATATTTATTAATACTAAAATAATATATTAATAAACTTTTGTTATTTAATTTGAGTCAAGTACGAATTATTGGATGCCATTTATAACCATATCCATAATCCATAATGCATAACTATATTATGCAAATGTAAATTAATGCAGTTTTTATTAATTAATTTGATTTAAATTGAATTGTGAGGTTTACCAAAAACTGGAATTACCCCATGTGCATTGAAATCTAATTTGAATAACAACATTGATGGTTTATGTTATGACATCTAATGACGTGAGGCAAACCTTGGTGCTACAACTGAATCAGTAGCAGGGGCGAATTCTCTGGGCTTGCTTAGCATGTGCTGCATGCTTAATTAAGAGAAAGCTTTGACTGTCATTATACTTTTTATATGAGAACAAATATGCCAATAATAATTTATTGTAACATGTAAACTCTTTTATCATTTGTGTTAGCTTTTATGTTGCCAGCTAGCAGCTAGCCGTTTTAAGTCAGTGTGATGCTTGCAGGAACTCGATTGCTTGCTCGTGTGGAGGTTTGCTGCAGCAAACAAGTGCACATGCATGATGTCATTCAAAGCATTTAACACGACCAGATTGCATCAAAAACTTGCAGTACCTAGTCAGCATACATGTATTATATTGTTTCAAATCTACGTTGTGAATGTGAATTGGTGTGAGTTACGTATGTTGTTGCTATACATTATTTTATTCACACCAAATAACGTTTCTGCCTATTGTTTAATGTGGGGGTCCCAAACTCTTTTCACAGCGGGCCAGATAACTGAGAGAATTACAAGCGCGGGCCGCATAACCATTTTGTCCAATACCGTATACTGAATACACAAAAAATAAAGAAAACCAATGTATTTATTTACCAATACACAAATATGATCGCTGCAGCAAGCTTGTAATTGCTTTTCTTAGAAACTTCATTGAAGGTACTTAAACAAAAAGCACTCTGATATCCATAGTTACCAAATTTTTTGTTTCACTGATTTTCCTAAAAATGATATTACTGTCAGATGCAAAAATCAGATTGGACCACTTCTTGCATTTTTACTTACACTTATTTTAATTTTTTCTACATCTACAATCTATGATAATTCCATATAAATAATTATTTTAGATCATTTGCGGTACAGTGTAGTAAGCCGATGAACTGGCCTTGTAGGCTGGATCTGGCCTGTGGGCCTAAGTTTAGTGACCTCTAGTTTAATGCTAGAGATAGGCCCATTATTACTATTATAACTTTCACTTGCCCAAAAATTTTAGTCAGGATTCACCCCTGATCAGTAGTTCTGTTGTTGATTGGTTGGACCCAGTGGCGTGTCATCCATGGTAGCTGTGGAAGCATCGCTTCCCTTGTATTTTCTAAAATATAAATACATATTGTGCAATTATTTTCATATTTTAACATACTTTGAATTACTTAAAATTAATATTTTATTATAATCACATTATGTATTTTATTACAAATTTCTATACATGTGAAAAACAANTGGAATTACCCCATGTGCATTGAAATCTAATTTGAATAACAACATTGATTGCTTGTGTTATGACATCTAATGACGTGAGGAAAACCTTGGTGCCACGACTGAATCAGTAGCAGGGGTGAATTCTCTGGGCTTGCTTAGCATGCGCTGCATGCTTAATTAAGAGAAAGCTTTGACTGTCATTATACTTTTTATATGAGAACAAATATGCCAATAATAATTTATTGTAACATATAAACTCTTTTATCATTTGTGTTAACTTTTACATTGACAGCTAGCAGCTACTGTTTTAAGTCAGTGTGATGCTTGCAGGAACTCGATTGCTTGCTCGTGTGGAGGTTTGTTGCAGCAAGCAAGTGCACATGTATGATGTCATTCGAAGCATTTAACACGACCAGATTGTATCAAAAACTTGCAGTACCTAGTCAGCATACATGTATTATATTGTTTCAAATCTAAGTTGTGAATTGTTGTGAGTTACGTATGTTGTCGCTATAGATTATTTTATTCACACCAAATAACGTTTCTGCCTATTGTTTAATGCAGTGGTCCCAAACTCTTTTCACAGCGAGCCAGATAACAGAGAATTACAAGTGCGGTCCACATAACCATTTTGTTCAATACAGTATACTGAATACACAAAAAATAAAGAAAACCAATGTATTTATTTACCAATACACAAATATGATCACGGCAGCAAGCTCGTAATTGCTTTTCTTAGAAACTTCATTGGATATCAGAGTACTTACATAAAAAGCACTCTGATATCCAAAGTCACCAAATTTTTTGTTTCACCGATTTTCCTAAAAATTATATTACTGTCAGATGCAAAAATCAGATTGGACCACTTCTTGCATTTTTACTTACACTTATTTTAATTTTTTCTACATCTACAATCTATGATATTTCCATATAAATAATTATTTTAGATCATTTGTGGTACAGTGCGGTAAGCTGATGAACTGACCTTATAGGCCGGATCTGGCCTGTGGACCTAAGTTTAGTGACCCCTAGTTTAATGCCTATTCCTATTATAACTTTCACTTGCCCAAAAATTTTAGTCAGGATTTGCTCCTGATCAGTAGTTCTGTTGTTGATTGGTTGGACCCAGTGGCGTGTCATCCATGGTAGCTGTGGGAGCACCACTTCCCTTGTATTTTCTAAAATATAAATACATATTGTGCGATTATTTTCATATTTTAACGTTCTTTGAATTACTTAAAATTAATATTTTATTATAATCACATTATGTATTTTATTACAAATTTCTATACATGTGAAAAACAATGATAAGATTGCTATTGTGCATTCGAATATAAATTGGTATTCTCAATGGAAGAGCTGTATTTTTGAATACGGAACAGCTTCCACAATGAAAATATCTGAATCATGTAAAGCAGCCAGATTACATGCATTTGTGCATGGTTTTTACAGAGCACCAACCTTTGGTGGTTTAGCTGGTGGATGCTACACACCAAAATATCAAATAACGCTTTCAATGATTCCATCCATTAGTCACTCATAGGAAGCTATTTGACTAAGTGGATTGTTTGAGATTTAAAAAGTAAAGAATATTTTGTTATTTTTATGTTCGTTTCTTTACAAAGCTATATATAATTATAATTATATTGTCAGATTTTCAGACAAAATCTTTAGAATTTTTAATTTTTATCAGTTTTAGATATTAATAATTTTAAATAATATGAAAAACAATTTTCTGAAGCAAGNGCAGCCAGATTACATGCATTTGTGCATGGTTTTTACAGAGCACCAACCTCTCGTGGTTTAGCTGATGGATGCTACACACCAAAATATCAAATAACGCTTTCAATGATTCCATCCATTAGTCACTCATAGGAAGCTATTTGACTAAGTGGATTGTTTAAGATTTAAAAAGTAAAGAATATTTTATGTTATTTTTATGTTGATTTCTTTACAAAGCTATATTTAATTATAATTATATTGTCAGATTTTCAGACAAAATCTTTAGAATTTTTAATTTTTATCAGTTTTAGATATTAATAATTTAAAATAATATGAAAAACAATTTTCTGAAGCAAGTTTTAATTTTTTAAGCAAATTTTAATGGAGAATTTTTTGATCTATCTAAATTACATTAGTGAATTGCAATATTTATATTTGTGTCCAGACTATATTGTCAAGTCACTCTTAGAAATAAAAAAATATTATAATTAATGATGATCTGAATAAAGATGTACTAAAAGAATTATATGATTTAATATCATTAATTTTTATGTTACCATCTACAAATGCATCTGTTGAGTGCAGTTTATCAACCATGAAGCAAATTTGCAAGGAACACACAGCAGTCAGAGGAAAGATTGTTGTGTTGTGTGTGTATACTCAGGTGAACAATACAATACAAAATTGTACGCAAAAAAATGCAGCTTTATTTTCCTTTTTGTGTGGTTCTCCATACACCTGGTTCTTTAGGATCCCAACTATGTAGCTTCTACATGTACAAGATAGTTTCGATATGTCCTTTTGTATGAACAAAGGTGGGTGACATGTGTCCACAACAAATGATTAAAAATTGAGATATATTCCCGAAATATTTAACTAACTTATATACTAAAACAAAGAGAAAAGAGGAAGATGAGATGAAGGACTCAAAAAAATGGAAGGGAAACAAAGAGAAAGTTGGTGGGATACCCGGGCCTTTTGTAGATCTTCAATTTTCACAATGTCAAGACTTGCACTCAATCCGTCTTATTCTCTGTCCTTTTCTATATCAAAAATCTGAAAATTCCGAAGTATTCACAAAGCTCTCGATCTCAGCGATCACAGTACTGTTTGTTCGTTTCTTTCCAAACGACTTTAGGTATATTCCTTGTCCTACTAAGCACTAACTTCGACCACTTTTTCTTTCCTTCTGCTTTCCTTGAATGCTATCTCAAGAATGGCGCTGTCTCTTTTCTGACACCATCGGCACTTTTTTCTCTTTTGTTCCGCCCTTTCTGTTCCTGGACAACAGTTGCCACCACCCATAGAGAAGGAATGAATGAGAAAGTTCTAGAAACAGTGACATGAAGGACAAAGGATTGAGATTAATATAAAACTTATATTTAACCCCTATGTTTATAGGCATGGCATATTGCCACAGTTGTCACTAATGTTGCTTTCAATAGAAAAAGAGCTTTTAAGAACTTTGATGGAGTCAACAACAAGTGATTTTTATGATAAAGTAATTAACAACTTTGCAGAAAAAAAAAATTGCCAAATAGAGTTAGTTCATAAAAAATAATAAAAATAATTTATATCTTTGTTTTGTGTCAATGTATCTATTTTAGAATTAAAATAAATGAACTGTTTATTTTTGTCATTTCTAGTATTTGTTTAAAATTTTTATGGAAACTGTGAGGTTCCAGAATGGGTCAAAACTAAAATTTAATTTTTACATGTTAAAAGCTAAATGCTATTGTCAAGTAAGACCAAAGGTTATGTTAGTTATGTAAGAGGGAGGAGAGAAAAGAAAACTAACTGTTAAAACAAACGCAAAGACGACTGATATAATGGATAAGGTGAAATGTTAGCTGGAGTAAAGGGAACTCTGACACAAGCGTTCATAAACAGTCAATCAAGGTTAAAAAAAGTCGAAAAATGGGAAAGATTAAACGGTTAGAAAAGCATCACATGCAATCATTAAAATCCAAAAATTGACAGAAAATAGAAACAATGGGCTGAATTATGAGCACATGGCTTATAGTTTTATCAACAAACTCCGGTCAGAGTCAACAAAAAGGTATTGGACAGACCTTTCTCATGACTTGATCAAGTCTCGGTTTTCATCTAGAAACAAAAGGGAGACCAATCAGGAAGTGAGGAAGGGGATACAGGACCAATCAAAAGGTGAGATTCGAGGGAAAAATCCTATAAAAATTCCATATCTCAAGGTCAAATCACTAATTTTCGCCTAGTGTAACCATGCCTAGTCTGTGTCGCATCCTCCCTGGATTGTTCCGACTCATCCCGAAATTGAAGGACCCACGACTAAGTCAGCATCATGCCTACATCATCTCTGCCCCGGGGCCTCACCATTGCCTAAGCATCGTCTCTGCCCTGGGGCCTCATCATCGCCTAAGCATCATCATCACTGTCACCATCAACGGTCAAGCAACACTATAAAATTGACAGTCATTGCACCCAGTGCCCAATCTTCAAAGCAGACTATTTTGTTCGTAGTTGTAAGTTATTTTATATCAAAAATAAACTGTTTTGTAAGGACATGTCATCTTTGCCTCCAGCATCACCACCCACATATGATCACTCCCTAGGTTTTTCCCTACGCACAATTAACCGATTGCCCCTAAAAGTCGGCTTTCTTACAAAACACAGTTTTTCTATCATCAAATGTCACGGTATGCCACTGGTATGCATGCAACTAGATTTAATAAAATGTACAATATAAAAGATATCTGAACATTCGTTTTAGTATCATTTGTAATTTTATTTTCTGCTGTGGCTTTGATATTTGCTATTAATCACATTATCTCTATCTGTTGAATTCTCAGTTATGCTTATCAGAAATATTGCAAAAACTTCAAATGCATTTTTAAGAAACTAAAAGCAAAAAAAAGTCCTAAACATTATTGTTTTATTTTCTTTTCATCACAAAATTATCTTCAGTTCCATTTTACTATTGAAACACATTAAAATTCATTACAAGCTGACATTATATTTTTTTAAAAGTAAAATGACAAACTGTAATATTCATGAAACTATAATAGGTAATAAGAATTAATTTAAACCTGTTATATGAATTGAGATTCTTATAATTTTAAATAAAATTTATTTGATATTTAGGTTTTTGGTGGACGTAAATGGACTCTTGGTTCTTTGGGTAGCAGTTGTTCGTCTATGGATGTATCTTTGCCTGGTTTTAAACGTGCTTCTAGTTTTGGTGTTGGAACAACTAAGTTAAGAAAGAAGAAATCTACAACATCACTTGCAGCAATTAGAGTTAAGCATCTTTGTTTTTAATAATCTATTGTTAATATTATTAAGAATTAAAATTAATTTTCTTCAAACGAGGATGTTTTCCTTTTTACAAAGTACAGTCATCTGAGCTTTTTTGTCAATCTTGGTCAGAAATAGCAACATCCATAAAAATTTTTTATAATAAAAAATATGAAGATGACAAAATAAAAATATGTTATTAATCATAAATTTGTTCTAGAAATAGTGGCACTAAATTGGAGTTTGACTGCATCTTACATCTAATTTTAAAACTGTTTTTATATATTTTTTTTGAAGAGTGGCTAAGTTTTGCATTGTATACAAACTGATAAATCTACTCAATATTTTCATAAATAACAGAATATTTATTGGAATTAATTTTATCAGAAATCATTATTTTGACTTCTATTATTTAGAGAGAAAGAATTGCAAACGAATTCTTAATATTATGGGGATTATGGAGTGATTTTAAGGATGTTTGTATACTTCTGCTTTGAGGCTTGTTTTTTGTGATTATTGGGATTAATGCAAATTTTCTCTTGGCTCTATTCTGTTTGATTTGTGTTAAAAGCACCAAATGTGTTGGAATTAGGATCTCTGTTTCAATATTAATGCAACATCAATTTGCTCTGAAAGATCCGAATGCTAAAATGGAAAATTTTATAGAAACAAGACGACAAAAATTAATAGATTGATGATGATCATTTTGTTTAGACATGTGTCCAAAATATATTATTATTATTATTATTATTATGCAATATGCAGATTAACAGGCAGTTATGACGATAGTTAAATCTGGATCTCGAGGTACAAACTGATAAATATTTTTATCACACTTATGGTTAGTGTTATACAGGTGTGTAACAGTGTAATTATATGTTTTGCAGGTGGTTAGAGCAAAAGAAAGAATAGACGAAGAATTAAAAATGCACAAGAAAGATGAAGAAAATAAAACTCAATCTTCATCAACAACAACATAGCATTAATTTGTAGAAAATATTCTCTGTAAAGTTAACTTTAGTAAACTTATATTTAATGTAATAGTGAAATTAAATTTTTATAAATATAGTTGAGTTTGTATATATATATATTTATTTGTTTTTGGTTTTTTAAATAAAATTTTAAATAATATTAATTCTAATCTATGAAATTAAATAGATTTTGGAGACATTAATAATGTTTATTCTGTATTGAAATCAAAAATGCAAGAAGAACCATTTGTCAAAGGATTGTTGATTTTTAACAGGACGTTTAAAGTGTTTAAAACACTGCAGACACTGGTAAAACAATGTACTGTTCAAAAAAATGCTTTGAACAGTGCAGAATTATGTTAATAATGAAAACTTTTTTTGTGAGTTCACTTGTACAACAAAAGTATCAGGAAGTGCAATGTACTGAACTACAAGCCCTCTATGAACCCTAAATACTGTGTCTTTATATACTATATAAAGGATATCCAGGTATTTTCTGCATAGTAGACTAATNTACTGACCAACGCTAACAGACTACCTATTGTTTAAAAGGCCCTCTGGTGGTGCAAGAAGACGGATTTTATAAAATAAAAAGCAGTCGAAACTGCATTTTTATGAATAAAAATTTGACAAACTATTTATCGTTTTATGACGAGTAAAATTTTTTCGTCGCGTTTGCGGCTTTTAAGTAATTCATAAACCTTCGAGGCGCAAGGCCCTTTGGACTGCGAGGCATAGGCGGTGGCCCACGTCGTCCATGTCTTACGCCGCCCTTGGTCATAGAAATGATGTAATTTGAATATAAATTATTTATAAATACGTATGTCAAGTTATATTTTTATTACTACGTAAAATGTATTTAAGAGTTTACGACCACTGTGCTGGGTGAGACGTTGTTGAAGCAAAAAAGGTTATGCATTCCATCATGTACATAAACAGTGTCGTAATTCGTAAAACAATCCAGATAATCGAAAATCCGGATAAGGGAGGTTCTACTGTATTTGTTTTATTTGGGTCTCTAATTAATAAAAAAAATGAAAAAACACCATTTTAAAGTGCATTTTTATTCGACTAATATATTTATAAATAATATGTAGCCCAAAAAGTAGCCAATGCGCCAAATGATATTTTTTACATCAAACTAAAAAAAGGGTAGGCAACTTTGGCACAAAGTAGCCAAATCATGCAACTCTGGAAGGAATACTAAATAAAGCTGGAGTTGGGACTGAAAAGGATTATAGACCCAAATGAAGGGGAAGGAGCGAAAGGACAAAAGATAAAGAAGCGAGGAAGGTTGAAAAATTAAGGGTCTATATTTGCTTAACAGAAAGTCTATTTAACTTTTCTTACTACTTTTTATCTTTTGGTCTTTCTCTCCTTTCCCTGAATTTGGGTCTATAATCCTTTTCAGTCACAACTCCAGCTTTATTTAGTATTTCTTTCTCATTCACATTTTTCAAGTATTTGAAAATATTTCCTTTCCACTCAAAAATAAAATATGTATAAAGGTTTATGGCTTTGTGAAACTTCTTTTATTGAGTTTATGCCATTGAAATAAATAAATAAAACAAAAAAAAAAATTTGTCGGTTTTGTTTACACGTTTATTGGGCCGCATTTGAACTTGCCTTGGGCCGCATGCAGCCTGTGGGCCACAGGTTAGACAACCCTTCTCTAGAGTGATATTAAGTTGTTCTTTAATTGCCTAAAGTAGGAAGTACATATATAAATAACTAATTGATTGATGAGTTTTTACTCAAGGTGTACATTTGCTATTGCCACAGTGATTTTACTTGTTTTTTGTTCAGTTTTAACTGTTTGTTCTTTGATTTATTATCATGATGGCAAGAAGTCCTCCAAAAAAATTAATTTACTTAATATTCCATATAACATTTCATAAAATCAACATACAAATACTGGATATGCATTGTATTACAAATATTTATTAATTTATTTTCATATGTTTGTAATTTTAAAAAAAATTATTTTTTAACTATAGTTTTTGAAATTCTCTTTTAACAAATTAGTAAGTAATATCTAAAAATTGTATATCAGAATTGTTATGCTTACTTTTATATTAACAAACATTTTTTTAATTTTTTAAATTATTTTTTTATTGAAAGTACAATTAGAATATAAGTAATATTTTCATTTTATAATATTATAGGATGGTAGTCCAAAATCACAATTCAGTGCTTCGTCTGAACCTCAGTCAGATGTAACTTTACGAAAACAAAGTCCTACTACAAAACATCGTCGTTCTGGTGTTAAATCTAGTCCTCAACTTCATGGTGATCAGGTATTAGAATGTGGTTCAACCAGTCCTCAGCATGGCAGCAGTCCTCCTTCTGCTTCCTCATGTGAAAATATTATGAAGTTGTCATTAGGGAGTCCAGTTATGCATTCATGCTTATCAACTAACCCTAGGTATCAATTAATCCTGTTTACATAAAAAATGATTTCAAATATAAAAATTCAAATATTGCTAAATTTTCATTATTGTTGTTATAGCAGAGAACGTCTTTGTCAAAGAGCATCTACTGGAGCAATTACTGGAACTAATGGTGATAGTCCTCCTCCTATTCTTTGTCGTCCAGCCATTACTCATTCTAGTCAAATGGATTTTGTTGAATTCACAGAATTATTTAGATCTTTTTTAGTACGCTCTCGAAAAGATTTGAAAGATCTTTTTGAACAGATTGCCTTAAAAACACAGGGAAAGTCTCAGAACGAAGATGGATCATTGTATATTGAAACTACTATTTCATCATCATCTAAAATGCTGGGTATAATTTATTTAATTTTATTTGAATTAAATTATTGGTTAATTGAATTTAAAAAATACAAATATTCCTCATATAATAATACAAATAATTTTAGGAAAATGTATACAAATAGTTAGTAGAATATTAAAATAAAAAGTAATTGTAATAAATTAATTGATTTTAATCAAAAATGATTGGTTTTTTCTAATCTTTTATATAAAGTGAATAATGGATCTGAGGCTATTAAGTGATAAAACCCAACAAGTGAAATAAGAGAGACCATATTTTCTCTAACAATAACAATTGTATTTATTGTAAAACACACATATAGAGACATAGATTTGGAAGATGCACACCAAAATATATATACTAGCTGTTACCCATGGCTTTTCCCATGCAGATTTTGCAATTTGTTAGAAATAACCTTCCCTTGGTACTTCACTAAGATTCTCAATCATTAGTTGTTAATAATTTGGTAAAATTACTGTTTTTTGTTTGTTTCAAACTATGGACTGCTAATGCACCTAAATTCAAGTTTCAAATATTATGGGAATCTGAGATACAATAAATCTGAGTTCAATTTTTTTTTTTTTGAAACATAAGTGACATTATCTGAAAATTTCTAAAGCATAAATATTTACTGAAAAATAGAGTTTCAGTTACCCCAGTAACTCTGTAAACCATGTTTGTGGTACTGCCTTTCAGGGCTAAGATTTTTTAAGCCTTAATCTTCTCCCTCTTCCCCCACAAGGGAATTTCAAAAAATCCCTTCTTAGTGTGCATTTTCATGACATACCCTAACTATGTATCAAATTTCACCTCTAGGTTCAGCGGTTTGCTCTGGGCAATGATGAATCAGTCAGTCAGTCAGGACATGTAATTTTATATGTATAAATAGAGTTCATGTGCCCTCTGGTGACTCTTGAGCTTTACAATCCTTAACACAACCTTTCAGTTTCAAAATTCACATTTTGAAATTGCATCAGAATAAAACATTAACAGTGTGATGTCCTGAATCTACCCAAGAGTTTTCTAAGACAAATGAATCTTTTTGAACACAGTATTTGATAAGACTATTTGCTATATTATTACTTGAGGAACATAGCCTAGATTCAAAAGTTTTTTAGCAACCAAGTCTTTAAAGCTCATATGTCATTGTGTTTTGATCTTTTGTTGTTCTCATAGTTTACAATTATGCTGATGGCACTTTGATTATCCATGCTCATGACTGTTGTGATTTATTTTCAAAAATTTAATTCAGATATTATTCCTTGAAGGTTAGTTCAGCAGCAGTTGCTGCAGACACTAAATATTCTGACTCTGCTGAAGATAGTGCTTTTTGGACTATCAGGATATGACGTTATAATTACAAAAATGGCATATCTACTTTTGCTTTTCCTGCCATTCTGTCACCTACCCAGTCTGCATCTGAGAATACAATTAGTACAAACAAAATAGTTTGTACTAATTGATATAGAGAATACAATTGAACAAACAAAATAGTTTAAAATTAGATCTTTTGTTTGTTTTAGGTATCATAGTACTCTCTTTCCAGCCATCCAAAGAATCTTAGTAGGTTTATCAAGATATTAACTTAAGTAGGAAACAACAAATAAAATATCTGGATAGAGTTATATGTGCAATGTACAATAAAGTTTTTAATAATAATCTATATGGAACTCTCAAAATTTCTTCTGAAAGATTAGCTTGAAATCTTTGGGGTTAAACACTTTTACCCCAAAGATTGGGGTTAAACACTTTTAAATTCCTTCATTTTGAACTTTACTACTTAGCACTTTTTCAATAATATTTTCTTGTGATAATGACAATGAATTTCTATACCTAGTGACATCTATTCCTGAAAACTTCTTTGGCTATCCTATTAGTTTTATACTAAATTCTGTCTTTAAATTGATTATTAGTTTGTCAGCTTCTTCAAATAGCAGAATATCATCTACAAAAAGAATTAAATGTATATTATCTCCAATATATTGTATAAGCAAAAGTCATAATTTGCACTTCCAAGTTATGAAAACACTCATTCCAGCATCTAGATACTTCTCTCAATCCATATAGTACTCATTTTAATTTTAGAGCTTAATTATTTGTTGTTAAGCCTTCAGGAGTACACATCAACTTTCAGCTTCTGCTTTTCATTAATTGCCTTCAACAGGAGTAATCTAATTGTTGATATTCTTACTACATGTGTATATGAGTTTTAAGTTATTCTTCTTGAACCCTTTTGCAATAAGATATGCTTTTCTTGTTCCATTACCCTTGTAGATTTTATTCAAAATACCCACTCTATTGGATCTGTGGCATTTGCACCTGCAGTGCCGCAGGTCACCATTCCTGGTTACTTACCATTTAGAGAACAATGGTCAATACAAAGAAAAAAATCATGTGATGCAAGTAGTCATTTTGTTTCAAGCAGAAAAAAAGGATATTTGCCATCAGCTTGTGAAGTGTCTTGTGCATACAGTCCAAACAACATGTATACAACATTCTTTGTTAAATAAAACTTTAATTTAGCATTGTTTGTTTTATCTCAGCATTGTTTATGTTATTGGTGCTACCTGCATCACCAGCAAACACAAATTCCAAGACAACCACAACAACTAGTTGAACTTTGAACTATGTGACATTTTTCTTCTGCAACATCTTTGGCAGCCTAGATAAGAACATCTTTGTTTCATTCCTACTAAAAATGAACAAAGAAGCTACTTAGTCTTCCTCCAACAAGATCCATTGTTTTGCCTTCAGAGAACTCCCATTCTGGAGGCAAATCCAGGATTATGGTTTACTCAAGTAGAGTCTCATTTCATCATCTCAGGAATATCGACTGACTCAGCATCACTACATTGTGGCCACATTTGAAAGTGACATCCTTACACAAGTTGATGATATTGTCCAGCATCACCCATGACAAATATGTATAATACACTAAAAACTAAACTTAGAGTGTTTCACTGACTCAAAGGAATGGCAACTATATCTCTTTGTCCGGGATCTCAAGCTAGGAGACCATCCCAGCTACTGTGTAGAATGCAAGAACTATCTATGAGCAAGATAGGAGACAATATACTTCATTCTCTTTGGTTACAAAGACTCTCACTACAGGCTCAGCAGATCCATTCATCCAGTAATGAAGGACTATCTATTCTGGATACCATGGCAGAAAAAATTTGAGAAATAATATACCTGTGTATACACAATTCAGAACAACTTGAGTACAGACCAGCCTGGAACTGATCCTTTGCAAGTGGTTGCTATAGTCCATAAACTACAAGTCCAAATAGTGGAAATTTGTTTCAAACGTGATAGGAACATTTTCCCACACAGGGAAGCCCAATCAATAGCTTGTAACTGAACTTTTGATCGTATTCACCTAGAATCACCCACTCCAGTACAACACAGATACTACTGGTATCACTGTACATTCAGACACCAAGCTAAAAAGTGTTCATCTCCATGTTCTTTCCTAAGAAATACTCACAACTATGAGTGATGGCTCTTGGCATTCCTGGGCAATGACAAACCCCATCATCTTTTTATTACAGACAAACTGGGCAATGTTTCCTAATCAGCACAGGTACAAATGTTTCTGTCATTCCAGCAACAAGATAGAAAGGTAGCAATCGCCTTTGAAGCTTGCCCTCTTTGCCGCCAATGGTTCAATCGTCTGTACTTTTGACAAGCATTTGCTCACACACAATCTTTACCTCCACTACAAGTTCATCTGGTCATTTATCATTGCCACAGTTTCATATATTCACCATCATCTCACAAAGAGTCTTGTACATATGGTCTGAGCGATATACAATGTTCTTTGTTAAATAAAACTTGTTTAGTTACCTTGGCATTGTTTGTATCATCTGCACTACTTGCATCACCAGTAAACACACATTCCAAGACAACCACAACAAATCTTTATCCTTGGAAGTGTTGCTTCAATCCAGGTGCCAAATTTTTGTTCCTTTTTTTTATGGCATCTTTCCATTCTTTCCTTGGCTTGACTGCCTGTTCACACATTTCCAGATCTTATAAATATAAGCAATGTGAAATATGCATTTCATAGTCATTATACATCTGTAGTCTTTTCTTTGTTTCTTCCTCCTGTCTTTTCTCTTCCTATGATTTACCCTTTCATGATCACTATCACTTTTGTTGTTCCCCTCTTTATCTTTTGTGCAATAATAATCATCAAGAAAAAATTTAAAACTTGGCTGACAGTATTTCATTTTTTTAAAAATATATAAAAATATCACAAATATGCACAGAAAAAAATTCTTGCTATTCATGATAATTTTATATATTTAAAAAAAAATTAAATACTGTCAACTAAGTTTTAAATTTTTCCTTCTTATATTATATTGTGATATTGGCAAAATTAACCAGAGGACACTGTTTCCATTTGAATTCTAATTGCAGAGATGGAACCTCAAAGAAAAGATCATCTCTGTGTTTGAAAATTCTTATTTTGGACTGTCACTGGCAAACAACAGAAAATAAAACTAAAAGTAAAAATTTTTTTCTGTGCATATTCATGATATTTTTATATATTTTTTAAATCATCATCACTTTCCTGAATTTTATAGTAGGATGGCATGAAAATTTTGTTGAATTTTTACATCTCTGTCTATAATGATCTCGTTTTCTTTTTGATCCCAGATCTGTATCTTGACCTATAGTATCCTATTGTACCATTCTGACTTAAATGGCATATGACTAATTTGGCAAACTGTTGGTGATTATATAATCTACCACAATTTGCCAAAGAAATTTCAGAATCTTTGAGAACATTTCTAAATAAAAGAATGCATTTGGTTTCCAGAATTA
The DNA here is from genome assembly GCF_000671375.1 of Centruroides sculpturatus. NCBI lineage: Eukaryota > Metazoa > Arthropoda > Arachnida > Scorpiones > Buthidae > Centruroides > Centruroides sculpturatus. Next base: position 135,205 of record NW_019385102.1, read on the forward strand.
AGTAGTTATTTTAATAATAATGACATGGTACCTAGTTTTAATTTTATTGATGTAAAATTTTTAATATATTTATTAGTTTTAGAAGTATTTTGAAAATTTATTTTCTGAACTATTGCATTCTACACAAAAAACTGAATATTTCCTTGAATGAAATCATTTTCTGCAGAATGTGAGATGAAATATTATGTTTGAAGATAATTCTTTAAAATTTATTTGTGTTTTGTTATGGAAAATAGATTGCAAATTTTAAATTTAACATTATTTCTCATAAGTTAAAGTAGAAGGGAGATTTTATGTTTCATTTTTAACAAGAAAATATTATTATCTGAGGAATCCTTGTACTTTAAGACTTATGAAAGCAGTATTTATTTTATATATTTGATTTTATTAACAATTTAGGTCTTCTTACAAGAAATACTCCACTTGATTATTGTGATAATAATCAGAGAAAAAAAATCTGTGATGCAATTGCTGCAGCAAGTATAGTATCAAATTGTGCAGGAGTGGATACTTCAAAAACTTTAATGTTAGGACTTCAAGATTTTAAGCATTTTTTGGCAACCTATCAAGGCGAAGATTTATCAGAACAAGATATTGCTCATATTATTCAAGTAAATAATGGTTTGTCCATCTAATCTTAATTATTGTCTGTAATGTTAATTAATTTCAACAAAATCATAACAAATAACTGCTTTGTTGGAGCTCACTCTAAATATCACATTTTCCCAAGCATTGTTGGGCAAGCAAGCCCATCATCAGAAAACATAAATGAATCAGCTTGATAGCTAAGTTATCTAAATTTGTTTAAATAACATCTGGATGTTGCACAGTCTGAGATCATTAACGCACATTTTTAACTACCCTATCCCTACTAATAAAATTATTTGACACCTTCCATACTTCCACACATGCAATATTTCATACCCTCTGCAAGAATTGCATTTTCTCATCAGCAAATAATGATAAATATAAAATAATAACATAATCACTGAATATGAATCAATCATTTCACTCTCCTAAAATCATCCACCTTGATTTTTTTGTATGTCCCCAACATTGTAAAAAATATTCTTTATTAATAATACGTATGAGCCAATTTCAAGCTTTTGATAATGTTTCAATGTCTTTGCCATTAAGTACTTTACCTCTCAAACTCCTTTTGTATATTCATGCCTTCTTTTCAACTTTCAAACTTGTTTTTTTCCCTCTTATTTTTTTCTAACATTCTCACACCTTCTTACTCTACCTTGTTTACTTTATCAAGGGCAATGGTTTTGTGCATGGTAGTAATTTTTCTTGTCCTAATATCTCTTCTATGCTTCTCTATTCTATTGGGTTGTTCAAAAAATAATTTTGTTTTTTTATTAGTAGAGGAATTAGATGTATTTTTACCAGCCAATTTCATTTTAAACCAAATTTTCATTATATACTTTGATAGCTGACATTTTAAGGCTTATTTGTAAAAAATTATGTTTGATTCTGTACAATTGTTTTTTTTTTTTTTCGGTGTTTCATTAAATGTGGAAAATCGAAATCATCATTTTCGGGTTATTTTGCTTTTTTATTACCAAAAAAGCAAAATGCTGTTCAAGCAAGAAAAAAATTGTGGTAAATGTATGGAGAAGATGTGTTGAGAGAAAGACAGTGCCAAAACTAGTTTACAAAATTTCGTTCTGGCAATTTCAATATTGAAGATGCACCACATTCTGGATGGTCAGGTGAAGCCAATGAAAACAAAATAAAGGTACTGATTGAAGCAAACTGCCAAAATAACAACACGTGAAATCACTAAGAGATTAAATTTGTCGAATTGAACTGTTTATGATTACAGTAGAGCGTCGATTATCCGAATCAATTGGGGACTGGGGTTGTTCGGAAAATCGATATTTCGGATAACCGATTATGTATGAAAAAATATATTAATTTATCCCATATTGAAATTTTTCTCCGTTGCGTGTCACTTCGCGTTGAATTTTCGTCTATGTTAAGCTTAACGAAGACTATTGTATCATTAAAAATTATTTTTTTATTTTGTACAAACAAAATAAATATACTGAAAAATGTAAAAACAATAAAAAAATTATACTTCAGAAGTTAATTTAGTATCAAAAAACGTAAAATATTTGAGTAGCCCAAGACATAGCCAAAGATTGCAGTGCCACAGCACTGGCAAAAATTTAAATTTGCCAACTGGAATTCTTTCGGATAATTGACTTTCGGATAATCAACGCTCTACTGTACTTGAAACAAATTGGTTTTGTTTCAAAGCTCAATATATGGGTTCCACATGTTCTTAAAGAGAGTTGCTCTCTTTGGTGGGATTTTAAGGAAATTTCTTTCTTCTTTTTTTGAGCTTTTATCAGACAATTTAACAACTGATTCAAAAGTGTATTGCCATCGAGTAAGAAAATTGAGTAATATCATCAAACAGAAAAGGCCAGAATTGATTAACAAAAAAGGTGTAGTGTTTTACCATGATAACGCCAAATTTCACACAAGTTTGGTAACTCCAGAAACTGTTACAGCTTAGATGGGATATGCTATCACACCAACCATATTTGCCAGATCAGGCACCCTCAGATTATTACTTGTTCTGGTCTATACAAAATTTTTTAAACTAAGACATTTACTTGAAATGAAAATGGCAAAAATCACTTGGATCAGTTTTTTGTAAGCAAAGATCAAAACTTTTATGAACGTGGAATCATGCTACTACCAGAAATGATGGCAACAGGTATTTGACCTAAATGGTCAATATATAATTCAATAAAATATTTATTTACTATAAAAATATTGTGTTTTTTCAAAATGAAATTACTTTCCGAACAACCCAATAGTATGTAGTGTGATGTACAAATGAAAATACCATTAGATGATGAGGGCGAATAGAACAAACAAGGAATCAATCACAGCAGATGGTGAGAAAAAGTACTTATTTGCATGTAAAAGATACATATTACAGATTCTGATGGATTCCAACTTTATAACAGGCAGTCACTCAAAATCTGAAATATTGGCAGGATAATTACACAATGTCGCAAAGTATACAAATGAGCCAATTTTGGGTAATACAATAAGAGTTTCCTTATAATTAATGCTTAAAAACTAACTTATGCTAAGGAGAAAAAAGAGATCAGAGTGTATAGGTAAGAAATAGCAAGATGGCTGATAGAAAAGAATAGAAAACTTGGGATGTACGGATGTTATTTAGCTTCCGTGAGGGCTTCCATATGGAACTTGCTTAGATTCACTTTGTGCTTTCATCTTCCGTTTTTCTATATCTGAGATTCACTAAGCCTTCTCTCCAATAAGTTCATAAACTTTTCTCACGCCAGTTTAGTTTCACTTTTTTCTCAGATATAGTGCCATCACATACAATAATCGGTCACCTCAAGTAGTGATCTAAGGGACTGTGATAGCTCAGCGATATGTTAGTGACATCCTGCAGCCACATACGTTGCCTCTCATGGCAGAGCTCCCAAGTGAAATTTTCCAACAGGACAATGCTTAACTATACACAGCAAGGGTGTCACAAGACTGCCTGCAGCACATTGCCACACCTTTCTGGCCTGCCTGGTTCCCTGGTTCGCCACCAACTGAATGTCTGGGATACCAAGTTGGACAACCTAGGAGTTTGGCTGAACTAGAGGACTACTTCCAGCAACTGTGGACTGAGATACCATAAGATACCATACAATATTTGTATGTCTCCATGCCTGCTCGTATCACATCATGTATTCATGCTAGAGGTGGCCCAACAGGGTACTAGAACCTCCTTTCATTTGTGGTTTTTCCTGCAATAGATGATCCTTTTGCTTTCATTGTGTAATCACTTATATCACCATTACACTCACACATGAACAGTTTTGTTCGATTCTGACAACTCCTCCTTGGTGCACTAATTTTTATAGCAATGAGTGTATAGCAGAGGGAAAGTATGGTGATTGATTAAAAAATAACCCCCAAGGTTTTTATAGTTTTAGACTTGGGACCTTAAAACATTGAAAAATGCAAAAAATTTGGGGTTTTTTCCTTTGTGTATGTGTATGGTGTTGGGGAGCATAATTTTATTCATCCTCTTTGAAGCTTAATAACTCTTGTGCCTTTTTTCAAAAATTTCTGAAATTTTGCAGGAAGGTTTGTTTATTAGGGAGATTGATGGTATTAAATGTTGAGGGAGTTAAGAAATAGAGGAGGGTCATGTGTCATTTCTTGAATAGGATTGGACTTAATGATTTTACTTGTTATTAGCATTTACAGTTTTTTTTATAATACTCATCCCTATTCTCAAAATTAAGCTTTTTACTATTTTATAATAATTAAAAATATAAAATGTTTTTTAAAATAAAGTATCATATCAGATGGTGCCAAATAATTTCAAGTGTTACCAGGAAAGTTAAGCAGCATGTTGCTGGATTTTTTGATTGATGATAAAGGGAAAAAGAAAGAGAGTAACAAAGTGGGATATATGTTGTTCCATTAAGTCATGAGAGAGAAGTGAATAAAATGTATATGGGAGTTAAAAAAGATAACTACAAACTAGTGTGGCTGTCAGTCGTATTATTTGCGTACAGATATACCTTGACTTACATTGTTTTGAGTTACATCGTTCCCGATTATACATCGTTTATCAAAAAAGTATATGGAAAAATAAAAATCAAGTTTAAGTCATTTTATTCAACTTTACGTCTGCCCGCCACAAATATTGAAGTTGTAATATCACTAGAAAAGCGTTTAAAGCACATAAAATCATATTAAAATATATACATTTACAGGTATGTACTGTATGTATAGTACATGCATTTGTAAATTTAGATTACTTTTTTCTGTACTATATTAAAAACTAAAATTTATTTGTTTGTAAGCTTAAAATAGATCCTTAATAACCATATATTATTAAAAATGCATTAATAAATAAAATACAGAACCAGGAATGGTAATTTATGGTTTAGCCTAGTCACAAGTAGATTCGGAGACAAGTAAATTCGACTTACGTCACCTCTCCTGGAACCAATTACCGATGTAAGGCAAGGTATACCTGTGTTTATATTATTTTATATGTAATATAAGTTAGTTTTAGCAATTCCTTTGTTCTTTGTCTTATCTATCCTCTGAAACTTTCCCTTCCACTCCTTATACTCTTTGGATGGGATTACATTTCAAAGAAATAAACAATGAGAACAATAGAAGTATAAGACCCAGGAGGTCTTGCAGAAAGAGAGAAACTCATTTTGTGCCTGGATGGCAGAGAGAGGTGTGAGAAGAAATTGCTCTCAAATGGTATGCATAGGTTAGCAGCAGAAGCAAATAAAAGATATTAGGAGCCAAAAATCAGACTTGAAAGAGAGAAGAGAGATCTAGGCTAGCATGGAGCTAAAGAGAAAGCTACTGAAGAATGAGAGATTCACTGAAGAGACAGGAAGTTTACAAAAAATCAAGAAGGACTCAAGGGTGGTGTCCCACCCAAGTATCTACACAAAGAAAAGGAAATCCTGGGTATTTCACTCTTCTTCTATTTCTACCTCTATATATCTACCCTTGTTCTTTTCGTCTAGTTGTAAGTAGAATAAGTTTTAGTTTTAAGGCCTACACATGTCTGATTGTCGGGTTCCAGCTCACACGTGTCCTTCTTTTGTACAAAGTTAATCCCTTGTACAGGCGTTCTGTCAATGCCTGTACAAAGGATTAACTTTGTAAAGTTGGGATCCATAAACAACCTGTTTCTGTTCTTTCTGATGAGAATAAAATTATACTTTTTATTAAAATTAACTTGATTCGATTATTTTGTGTGTCGGTCTGTTTGCGGAACCCATTAAACCTCGCCATGAATCACCACAGTAGGATAGAGGAGCATAGAAATGATATCAGGACAAGAAAAATTGTTACCTTGCACAAAATCAATTAAGAAAACAAGGTAGAATAGAAAGGTGTGAGAATGTTAGAATAAATAATGGAAAAATTGGGTTTGAAGATTGAAAAAAAGCATGGATATATAAAAGCAGTTTGAGAGGGAAGTACTTAATAGCAAAGACTCTGAAATGTTACCAAATACTTAGAAATTACTCATAAACAAGACACATTAATAAAGTATACCTGGTGCTAGCTCAATCAATGGTAAAACTTGTATCTGAGGCAAAACTATTTTTTCCACCCATAATTGCTAATACAGTATCTATTAGCAGTCAAGTGTGGAAAAAATAGTTTTGCCTCAATCCAGCATTAAAATCTAATCTATTAGCAAAGTGATGGCTAATAAATTGCATTGCAGTGTTAGAACTTTTGTATGAACAACTTTAAAGTGCAATTACAGGACTTTACTGTATTCAGCTACTATTTTTGTTTAATTTTTTGGCCTTTTGAAAATTTTTGACAGCTCATTTTGCTCCTTGAGGCAATTGCCTTTTCACCTGTGGCTATATGCAATTTTATGGCTCTTTGTCTTTTTGTTATTCTGCAAATTCTTCCTGTTCTTGTTCCTTTCACCTTCTAGAACCTTCTAATCTTCTTGATTCTTTTTTCTTGGAGGTGAGGGCCACTTCCTAGAATTCTACTACATGTCATGAACAAGGCTACCTGAGGGCATAAGAAGAGTCTAGATCCCAGGTAAGCATTAGATCGAAGTTATGATGCTTCGGCAAACAGCACCAACCGTGGCAACTGGATTTGTCTTTGTATCAGAGTTTCATTAATAGTTGGAAACTGGAATGTAATATATGCAGTTTGAAGTATAAACATAAGCAAAGTTTAAGCAGACATATTAAAGAGAAGCATGAAAATGACTATAACAGGAATGACGAAAATATAAAATTATTTAAATGTAGTTTGTGTTCAGGTGAATTTCATAACAAAGAAGTATTGTTAATTTAATTACTTGGAATTTAATGATATTAAAATTTAATTATTTGTGCTAATTATTTGATTTGGTATTTTCTTATTTATTTAACTAGATTTTTTGTAGTAATTTGTTTTCTGCTAACATTATTTAATATTAGGTCTCAATTATTATTTCAATGGAAATTAATGCAAATGAAATCATAAATAGAGAGGCTAAATGACATCAAACCTCTACAGCATTGTAGTATAGTATTGTAGCAGTTTTTCAACATTGGCATTCCTAATATTAGTATATTCTTCTATCAGGGATAGATCTGGATAGGAACAATAGGATGATGTCCATGCTATAACCACTTGACATTTTATTTATTATAAAAATTACATCTTGAGATATGGTTATATCTGCTCTTATGGGATGGAAGAATGTTAAATATGTTACTATTTAATGTTGAAAACTACTGCATAAAAGGAATTATACTGCAATTTACTGCCATTTATTTATTTATGATTCAACTTATTGGTATTGTATTTTTTTTGTTTTGTGTCTTTTTTTTTGTTGACTTGGCAGTATTGACTGGTTACTAATCATGTTAAAGTATATGCTTGGATTATGAAGCATTATAAGAGGTGAATACAAAAAATGGAGTCCAGAGAAAGAGTTTTTCTGAGTTGGACACAGATAGTTGTGTAATTGGAGAGAAATTATTTGGATTTTGTGTTGGAAAGTAACTAAGAAGAAAAAGAGTCCGCTGGAAGACATTGGACCAAATATCAAGATCAACGATAGGATTTTTTAAACTATGTGGAGCAATCTCATGAGGCCAATGAAAATGTAGGTCATCAATGGACTTTTTCATGACTTGTAAGGACAAAAATTCACAAAAACTCACAAAAACTAGGTATTTTTTTTTGTACTCAGAAGATAGATAGTAACTAGCCACCCTCTTCTGAATCTGTTCTTCATTTAACCACATAAACCTCCTTCCTTTGTTTCTTTTTCTTTTGTGTCGCATCTTATGGTGTTGCACACCAATTATATATTACATTGGTTGGAAACACCGTTTACTTGCACATTTTGGAATTTTTAATTAAGAGAAACTGAATATATACTTGTCTTCACTTATGTGTTCAAGAAAGTTTTGTTAATTTAGTTTATTAATTTTCATAATAAAAGTTTTGATATATATTTGTGTGTACTATTTTTGTTTGTTAAATTATATTTGTTTATTTTATCAAACAATAAAATTTTTACATTTTATTCTATGTATAGTTATTGGTTTTGATGATACCTCATACACAAAAGAAGTAATTTCACAGTGGTCTTAGACTGTACAGCATCCAGATATTATGTAAACAAATTTAGGTGACTTAGTTACCGAGCTAATTTACACATGTATTTCCTGACAATGGGCTTGGTTGCGTGAAAGTGCTTGGGAAAACTGATAGTTAGAGTGAACTCCAACAAAGCAGATTTTTATATTTTAAAGAAATTTGAAGTTATTTTTTATTATAAAATTATAATATATATTTTTTTAAATCTTAAGAGTTATTTTCTTTTGTATGTATAATGTACAGTACATCAACATATACACCATAGAAAATTTCTAGAACAGAAATAAAACTGACTTATTTCAAAACCATGTTTTTTTTTTTTTTTATTCTTCTTTACTTCACAACTGGGTGCATAGTTAGACACTGGACATCTTTAACATCACTGTTTATTCAGGAATATCTTACATACCGATATGCATTTTGGGCATATACCCCTGTTCCATCGGTTTTTTCTTTAAGATATTTAGTAAAGAGGTGCTAACTAATACACATCCTTTTTTAAAATACATATATTTATACTTAAAATTTCCCGACAGTGCACCAAACAGTTAAAGATGTCCAGTGTCTACCTATGCACCCAGTTGTGAAGTAAAGAAGAAATAGAATCTTTATACCAAGTTACAAAAAAATCAAATAATCAGCAAAAATATTAGGAAGTGCTAATGTTTTTGCCTGTGTTGAATGGACATCCTCAGGTTAACTAATCCTGCAGCTGTTGAAACAACGGGGATTGCCGAGCATGTGTGAAAAAGGGGGAGAAGAAAGTAAGTTTACAGTCTGAAGATTAGTTAGCTTGAAGATGCCTGTTCAACATGGGCAAAAACATTAGCACTTCCAAGTTTTTTTCTCTTTCTGGTTATTTGATGTTTTTGTAACTTTGTATCAAGTTTACCAAAGTTTTTTTAGAGTGGTTGTATTTTAATAAAATCTTTGCATAATCCTCACCTGTTATACAATCCATGTTTCTGGAGTGGACATTGAAAATATGACACTTATCAATATGTAGTTTAGAAGATGCCATTTCAAACATTAAACATTGATTTTTTATTTTTTACTTTAATTAATAATTCATTGTGGATATAATTATAAAATAAGTAAAATGGAAGCTTAAACTCCACAAGTGTCAAAAATGCAAAATGGCTGCCAAACAGTAAATATTTTAATGATATTGTTTTGATTCTGTAATAATTGTAATAATGCTATAATATACTTGGAAATATAAATAGGTGATAATTTTAATATTTATAATATCCAGTTATCAATATGATGTGAGTTAGAAGACAACATAAATGTAAGTTTTTGCACAGTGTTCTCTAAACAGTAATTGAACAAGCAAAAACAATATCTGCATCTCACTAAGATGGCCTAATCATTAAAATTCATCAGATTTTTATCACATAAGGAAATATTTATAGTGGAACCTTCTAAGTTGACCATCTCCTATATCATTTCCATCTCTCCAAAATGGCCATTCTTACACAGTCCAGAATATGTCTTATAAAAACATGCAGAGTTGAACACACTAGATATTGACCAATTCTATTACTTGTATTTTGATCAGTCTTGGCCTATTCATGCCATATATAGAGATTATTTTCTATTATAGGATGTCCAAAAATTATTCACCCCATTAGATATGTTCATAAAAATTATGCCAGTAGAGATGTAAAAACCCGACTGCAGCAGCAAGTAATAAAGCAAATGGAAAAATTTTATTTTAACTCAATAAATCTGTTTGTTGCACAATGTCTAGTGTATATTCGAACTCTCTCCAAGTGCTTCTGATCTTGTCAACTGGAATTGTCCTGATTGCCTGTGTGATGCATTTCTTCAATTCTGCCATGTGCCATACCGTTTTTTTTTTGCATACACCCAATCCTTGACATATCCCCAAAGGAAAAAATCAATGTGTGTCAGATTGGTTGAGTGAGGAGGCCAAATGATGGAACCTCCTTGGCTTAATTGATCTGGAAAAGTTGTATCAAAGTAATGCTGGACTTCTTTTGTTCAGTGTGGAGGTGCTCCATTGTGTTGGAAAATCAAATTTGCTTGCTGGTCTTCCAGTTGTGGAAGAGCAAACAGTTGAAATATATTGAGGTAATTGCTGCTTTTCATTGTGTTTTTGGTGAAGAAAAATGAGCCAATCATACTATTGTTTGTCATGGTGCACAAGACATTCACTTTAGGGTTACTGCACTGGTGTTCCAGAAATGCATGCAGATTTTCAGAACCCCATATGCGATAGTTATGTCTGCTGACTTTTGTTGTTTGTTGTCGAGGTGGCCTGGGGCAGTGTTGTTAAAAAGTTTATGAGACAGATGAGGAGACTTCATTGGTTGGTGTCAGTGACAGCACGGCTTTGGTATCGGCACAAAGATGTAAAGCTTCGTCCCAAGTGTGTTGACACAGCACTTCCAATTTCACTCACTGAGTGTCGACTCGCTGAATACCTTATGTCCTTGATGATCGGGGATTATATCAATCTCCGTTCTCCCCTTTTTGTCCATCCTGATTTGTTCCATGTTTGTCCCTAAGCGAAAAACAAGACCCGAGAAGGTTTGCTTCAGGGAATTTACTGAACACCATCCATTAACTCTGGACAGAAAGTGTTGATGGAACTTGCACTCATTTTACCCCATTGTTGTCTAGTCTATGATGTCTTAGAATTTTAACGACTTGACACAATGTCCCCTTTTCAAGATTTTCTGTTCTAATTATTTGTATATAAGCGCCTTGTCAAAGGTCCATCTCTACTGGAGGACACTTGTTTACATCTATTGCATCATATTTTACATTAATAGCATTTTTTTTTTCTTTTTTACATCTCAGTTTTATATGATTAGCACAACTGAATCTGATCTTTGATTGATTTTTAACAATGGAGGGGTTTTTCCTCTAGTTTTGTTTAATAAATTTCTAATATAAATGTTTAATTTCAACCCGTTTTTTTGGGACCTCACAATACAATTCTTTTCAACACATCTCTCCAGTAACATTCTTCTTTTTCCTTTTTCTGTAATAGTTCAGTATCAATTCTATTGAATTTTGTTGATATTTTATACATAGTACACATGGCTAAGCTTACCAGACGTCCCGTTTTGACCGGGATTGTCCCAGTTTGACTATGTTGTCCCAGCGTCCCGGCCAGTTTGTCATTTTGTCCCGGTTATTTGGTAAAATTTTAAAGTGCCGAATATACAAGAAGTAAAAATAGTGCAGCCTCGAGTAAAATGGCGATTTGGCACTTACCCCTCTGTTACACTCACTGTTGTCAATCTAAATATTTCGTATCTAGATCGTACTTTTAATGTTGTCTATATGTTTTCCTCAAAAATTTATAGCATATGGCCTAATGAATTTAGATGTTTTATTTTGTCATTCAGATATTTTTTCACAGAATTTATAATAGCACGTAGTCAATGACATCTAGATATTTTTATTTCATTTTTTTTTTAGATATTTTGTTTCAATTAGAGTTGGCAAGACTGAAACTTACACTGGCCACGTCATTGCTGTGCATGTCATCTCTTAGTCGAGTTCAAATTGCTGATCGGCATTTGCAATTATTTCGTACAGTATCTGCGCATTCTTTTATTCAGCGTTTGCAGCCCTTTTAGCGCATGTGTTCAATTATTAAGCCTACTGTCAGCGCGCTTAAGGTGCTCTTTCAGCGCACTAGCAGCACCTCTCGATTACGCTAAAAATAGTGCTTACAAGATGGAAGCATCCATGAGAAAGTATCTTTTTCGACTACCAAATAATAATCAGTTTTTTGCTCTTTTAAATAAGCAGATTTTTAATCGTGACATACGAAAATGGCTTTTAAAGATTTCATTCGAATACTGTGGTACGATATTGTGAACGTAACCAACGATTTTTGCACGCTTTCTTCGTTGTTGGGAATCAGTCATAGCCAATGCCATAAATAAATCATCATTTCCTTGTTTTCTTATAAATAACATCGAACTTAATGGCCTTTCTTCTAATATGCGCGTAAATATAGAAGAAAGAAAAACATTGTTTATATCAGCCATTTTGAGATAGCTCTTTCTCCGGCAAAAGTGTTTTCAACCGTCAACAGCGAAAACGTCATTTCCGGCAGCAACTGCTCAGCGCACTGCTGAATGAAAGAATGCGCGGTATATTAAATTCATTTAATCTCTAAAATGCCAAAAAGAAACCATGTGTTTATTGATGATTGAAAAAAAAGTTCTATGATCGTATTGACAAAGTGAAATATGATCTGTGCTTTTCATAATTTTCAGTAACTCATGGTGAGCATCAAACATTTAAAATCATTTGAAATGTGTGAAACCTAAGGCAAGCAATAGGAACTTCCTCAAATGTATTGCCATATTTTAAATGTACCGATTTAAACGACAAAGAATTTTTAAAATAAATATTAATAATAAGATATGTTTAGTTCAGTTATTAAAAATTGCTTTTAACTCGTTGTTTTTGTTAACAAACTACTATATTTAGCCTTTTCAATCATAGATACTTATCCTAGTAAGCTAATTTTCTGTTGCGAGTATTTTCTCAAAATTGTCCCGGTTTGAGAAGAAAATATTATGGTAAGCCTACACATGGCTGATATGTGTTCTTTTGAAACTTCATGGCCCTATAAAATAACAGTAATCAATCTCCAATTTTGCAAACCAGTTATTAATTTAGACTTTGATGTTGAAAAGAGTTTGCAAGGGTAGCAGTAAATACTTTTGCTTGTTTCTGAAAATACCAGCCAATTTCTCTTTTCCATAATTTTATTTGAGTAAACATCTTTCTCATATATAAAAAAAACTAAATAAAATGATGAATGAATGATTGAATAGACAACAAAGAAACAAAAGTTAGCATACCTGCAACACAAACAGCTAACACTGCTAAGCAATTGTGAAAAGCAAAGTAAATTTCAAAAATTCAAACCGACCATTTTATAGGTCAACTGACTGCCACCTGGCCAAAAATATGTAGAACAAAAGCTGGAGAATAAGAAGTATCTATTATTTATTTATTTATTTTTATTAAAAATCCAAATTAAAATGTATAATGATATATCGTTACACTGAGAGTTTTAGTGACCATAGAAGAGTTAAGATCTCGGGGGGGCCTTTGTATTCCGTGGCCCTATACGGCTGCTTAGTCCGCTTACTTGCTTAATCCACCGCTGTGCAAAAGACAATTGTTCTGTATATATTTATGAGAAGTGCTGAGATCCTATAACTTTTATTATATTTCTTAATATAATTATCTCTATATTTAAAATTATGAATCAACAGTTTTATACAAAATTAAGCTTTTATTGCATGATTTTAATTTTTCTGTTTAATAATTTAAAAAATTTATTGTTAGAAACACGAACCAGATCCAGTTATGCGAAGTCGTTTGTACTTATCATTTGAAGGATTTGCTCGTTATTTGATGGATAAAGACAGTTTTGCTTTTGTTCCAGAAATAATGCTTCCTAATGAAAATGTAAGTAATTATGTAATTAAGTAATTTACAGAATTTGTATTTTTAATATTTTAGTTAAATTTTATCTTTGTTAGTGTGATCCTCAGTTTCTTTCAAAAATAATGTTGAAAATTAATGCTTCATACTTGAGTATATTGAGTGCACCTACATATGATTTTGTTAAAATTTCAGCAATTCTGAAAGCCATTATGAGTTGATTCACGATTTGACACATTTAAATGTACAAAAACTGAAATAATTTTATAAAATACAAAAAGTATATTTTATGTGATTTTTCGACTAAAGTTTATAAATAAGAAACTTAATATAGTAAAATGCTTCAGCTTTTACTATATTTACTCTATAATATCTTGACTGTGTTATATATATAATTAAATAAGCCATCAAGTTGCTCAACTTTCCTGGCTATATTTAAAATTTTGGCATGCTATCTGCTATCATATTTTATTTTAAAAATTTTTATATTTTTGATTATTATAAAATGGCAAAAAGTGTAATTTTGAAGATAGAGATGGGTTTTATAGAAAATTGTAAATGCTAATAATGAGTAAATTTGTCATTAAATCCAACGTTACATCTGTCATTTTTTTTTCTATTTCAACTACAAAATGAGTGATAACTAAAAAAAAACTTCCATTTTATAGGTGTTTGGATACTTTTGTAACCTAGTGTATATAACAGCTGGGAAAGTAAAAATGAAAGAAACTGAATTTTCACATAACTTTTAATTACCAATATGCTATAAGATGTATATTTAGATTCAATTTAATCTATATTTATTTTAAATTATTATATTTTAATTAACAATAATTTAAAAATTTTTAGGATATGGATCACCCATTGAGTCATTACTACATTGCTTCTTCTCATAATACATATCTTACTGGACATCAGTTGAAAGGAGAATCATCTGTGGAATTGTATAGTCAAGTTAGTTGCACACTTAAATTAAAATAAATTTTATTATTAAAAAATATAGAAGTGAAGTAATTCCATAATGTTAAAATGTTATTGAATTAATTCATGAATGATGCTAAATTAATATTTTATAGTTATATCAATCAGTTATAAAATAATTGATTCAGAAAGTATTGAATATATAAAAATTTTGAATTTTTGAATCAATTATTGATGGTGAGAATGATTTTTGATTTCAAATTAATTAATTAATTTGAAAATTAAAGCCATTTTTTACATTTTTCATATCATAGATTTGGAAAAGGTAGGATATCTTTCTTTTTAATACACTGCTTTTCAAAATATAGAGATTATATTGTTGTAAGAACTACATAGACATCACACATACTATATGCAGGGGTTGCACTGCATAGTGCCAAAATCACCACTTGGCTATATTTTTGTTAAAGTTTCCGTCAGATGGCAAAAATTTTCTTTGTAAATAAAAACACAGTCATTCCAAAAAATTATTTTGAAAAACCACCATTTTATTACATGTTATAGAATAAAACATTAGATGACCAGACCTTCCTTTACAGGCTACACGGTCGTCCAGTTCAAAACATTCCTTAAAAACACCAAAAAATTAACACTTAATAAAATGGTGGTTTTTCAAAATAATTTTTTGGAACAACTGTCTTTAT
The DNA here is from genome assembly GCF_000671375.1 of Centruroides sculpturatus. NCBI lineage: Eukaryota > Metazoa > Arthropoda > Arachnida > Scorpiones > Buthidae > Centruroides > Centruroides sculpturatus. The sequence goes on from NW_019385102.1 coordinate 150,447, forward strand.
TTACAAAAAAAAGGGTTATATTTTTATTAAAGTGGTGATAAAGTGGTGTCAAAAAGGAAAACAAAAGGCTAGAATTACAAGGGAAATTTCAAAGTTTGGAAGAATTTTAGCCAACCGGGATTGGGTTAAGTGTCAATAATGACCTCTCCCTTGCCTCAAAAGGTTTTCAAATTATCACCAGGAGACAAGAAAAGACCAATCAGAATGCAGAATAGAAGAGAGAAATCCTTTAAAAATTTGTGTTTGAAAAAATTGGTATTGCATTATTGGCACAAAACCACAAAACCCTACAACCTTTTTAGTCAGATTATGCTTTTGTAATATTTTAGCAATGAAAGCACAAACAATGTCTGCTGTTTCTTCAGGAAGAGATTGAAACTTCAAGATTTTAATATTAATGCCTATAACAGGTGAGAAATGCCTTACTGACAGAGGGAACAGTTTTAAGTTTTTGACAATGTTTACTGTTGCATCCAATCACAAACAATTGGCATATCTTATTTGTTCGTTCACTTGTTCCATGACAAAAGAGCACAACACATTGTTTACAATTGCCTCACATTTTGTTTTTGTACATGTGAAATTTCACATCAAAAAGTTTTTGTATCAATCTGGATGTGCAATCCATTGACCAATAGTTGTGATTATGAAAGACAGTGTGATATGCTAATGTTTCTTCAGCATATCACAGCAATGTCACATCATTGACAGCATGTCAATGATGATCAGTCTCCAAATGACTAGTTATGTCTGTTCACTCACTGTGTATTAAGTTGAAGTTTGACTCACATTTCTCACACACTACATCACTGTCAGATCATCTTTTTTTTTTTATAAATGAAAATTTGACTTGCAGTGTAGCAGTGAACTTACAGTCTCTCTTTAGCATTGTTTAATTGTATTAAATCATATAGATTAAATGAAGAGAAACATGCCAAAGTTGGAAAGATAAGTCTATTATAAATATAAGTTAGTCAGTTTGGAAAATGAGTTTGTTTATGTCAGTAAACAAATTCACAAATGAAAGTGGGACTTAATTAATAGTTATTGTGTTAACAATTTACTTTTTAGAATCTATAACTATAACAAATAATTTGGAAGAGTTACATATATAGACTTGTATAAATACAGTGATATCTTGGTTATAACTTCATAACCAAAATCTTGGTTGAAGTGATATCTTGGTTTTTGCCAGTTTCGGTTTTCATTGATTTTTTTCTTGAAAATTTGTCTCGGTTTTCGTCGGCGTGATCACGTAACCTCACTGCTAATTTTGCAAAACCACACACTTTCCTACTCAGTGTGGTGTTGTTTCTCATTGTGTAAGCATTACCCTGTGTGACTAGCTAAACAATGGGTATATTCAGAATCTCAGCATGCAGCCAGCACCTCTGTTCAAAATCTCAGATGACTTCTGGTTGCTGCCAGTGTGCTTCCAGCAACCACAAGGCTTGTGAGAACTCTAAATTTAAAATTGTCAACGCAAAATAATTTATTTGTTGATGAATAAATTCTGAATAAATTAATATTTGGTTAGTATGTTAATAAAATATTTTAATA
>NW_019385102.1:156022-158398 GCF_000671375.1 Centruroides sculpturatus
AATATTTTAATATACTAGTATATTTATATAAGACATCACATAATTTTTGTTGTTAAAGTGTAATCTTAGGATCAATTTAATTATTTAAAAAATCTTTATCTTTATTTCTTTTATCAAAATTTTTATTTTTCATTAAGCTGTTCTCATTAAATAAGTTCAAAAATAAATTTAACGTAATGTGGAAGTCCACATTATTCACTATTTTTATTGTTTTTCTCTCCCGAAATTCCCGGCAGTCAGCGTTTATGTTCTCTAGAAAATGCCACCAGTTGTGTCACTTCCGGCAGCATCTCACTAGATTGATGCTGAGATTTTGAATATGCCCAATTTCATTGCTTTCCTTTCCTTTTAGCTCCATCTTGGGAAATTCCATGTTGAATGTTCATTTATTATTAATTTCTTATTGGTTTCATTATTAAACACTATATTTATTCTCTGTAAAATGTGTTTTGGTATATATTTTGGAGTGTCTAGAATGAATTAATTAGATTTACATTGATTCATATGGAAATAATTGCCTCAGTTTTCATCAGTTTCGGATTTTACCGATTGTTTTTGGATGGATTATCGATGAAAACTGAGGTCTCACTGTATTATAATTATTATCTGATAATATATTATTCAACAGAGTAGGTGGAACTCCCTTAGAGACAATCTTTGATGTTTGTGAACCGGTTAACCTTCTCCAAAATCATAACCGATTTAAATCATTTTTTGCGTGCAAATAATATCCATCTCAGTCTAAGTCACAATGCAAACAGCATTTGAAAATTTGAGATTAAAGTTAGGAAGATTAAATTGATATATATTGAATTACAGAGAGTCAATTAATCAAATGGTACACAAAACAGTAGAAGCTTGGGTGCAATAAAATGCATTAAAAAATTAAGATTGCTTTTTACAGTCCTCCATTTTTCAGACTATTTAGTAAAACAGTTAGAAATGGATACAATAAACAAGGAAGATGTACACATATGGTGGAGTATCCATGTGTGTAAAAGTTAATAAGGATATGGACAGAGGAGACTAGGATTAATCTTATGCTAGTTGTTTTTCTTCCCAACTGTTTACATCTACTTTTTAAAATTCTTTTGTGCAAATCCTTGCTCTTGACTGTAAGCTATCACACATGTATGGTGTTAAAAAAACAAGGTGTATTTTTTTTCATAATGGTTTGTCCACAGTAGGGGGAGCCACCCTTATCTTTCATTAAGGGGTGCTTAAGGTATTCCCCTTGGTTTCTAGCTATTCTTTGTGTGTGATTCACCAGAGAAAAGTGAAGTGTATGAAGGGAGTAGAACTTTATTTTTTCTATCCATTTTGATCAAAGTTTCGGAAGGACTCTTAAGAACGAACTATTGAAGGATTGTGCTATTATTTGGATACAAGTAGTTAGTTTTGTGCTAAAACAAAATACTGGAAAATTTTTTATTTTTATTACTTCACATATTTAATATTGTAATTTTTGTTCTTTTGTACAAATTAAATTGGTTTCCTGTTAGTCTTGTACCATCAGGAAATACAGATGTTATAAACAGATCAAAATTAACAGTATATATTGTATGTTCTGATGTATAAATCCATTTTGCAAAGAAATGAAAGCCCATCTACAGCTATCATCTAGGGTTTTATTACACTTGCCAGATCCTACACTTTAAAGCCCAATGCTGTCCAAAAAGTACATTTCCACTTCCGATCCTCCTCATGAAAATTAACACTACAATATAAAACTTTAAAGAAATAATTTATTATTATAATAGAATTATACATGTCTAAACAGTAAATTGCAGAGTAAAGGCATTATCTGTATCATTATACTAATTGCTATATGCTATATTAAAGTAACTACTGTATTTTAGAAATAAGTAAATTATTGCATTTTCATAACATGTTAGAATATTTATTGGTTGAATGATTGAAATGTATATTATTTCTTTAAAAATATTTATTATTATTACATAAATCTATAAGACACTTATGGGTAATTTTGTTTTGAAAGTTATTTTCAAAAAATTAATTATTCTAACCTAAATTAATTACAATTTAAATTAATTAAGAATATTAATGTTAAAAAAAACTTAAAATATCTCAACATCCCTGTTCAAATTATGAATTAATTATATATTTTATATACGTGGTTTTGTTGATTATGTTCTAATTAAATATTATATATACAATTTTTTTCAGGTATTGCTAACAGGTTGTAGATGTGTAGAATTAGACTGTTGGGACGGTGATGATGGATGGCCAGTAATTTACCATGGACATACATTAACTACAAAAATATCTTTTAGGGTAAATAAATATTAATTTATATAATATAAATATATATATACAGGTATACCTTGCCTTACGTCAGTAATTGGTTCCAGGAGA
>NW_019385102.1:158757-206654 GCF_000671375.1 Centruroides sculpturatus
TCATGTTATATATTTCTTTTTTATAATACTTTTTTAGTATATTGTAAAAGCATCATTAATTTTTTGACAATTATTTATATTTAACAAATATTTATACAGTAAAATGCCTTTTAATAGTTACTTCTCTAAAGTAAACACTCCTCCATAACTGAAAATTTTTATGGTCTAGTGTAAAAAAGTATCTAACTTTATTAGAATTGATTTCTCTTAAATAGAAAATCTTCATTATGATTACTGACACATTAATTGCACTATGGTTGATCTATAAACCTATCTTAATAGATATAGTAGATTCTCATCAAGTCAATTTCCTTGTTGGGCTGCAGTTTCCAAACTTCAGATCTATACATTTCCACTGTTGTCCATCTGTCCTTCATTAATCTTGAGAATGGAGTTAGTTTTAATCTAACTATGTTCTCTGTTCCCTAAGATAATACATGGAAAGTTTAGGGGCCAGAGGTCCCAATCTATATATATAACCCATTCAACAGGTGTCCGTCCTTCCTTCCGTCCGTCCGTCCCGTAACCGTTTGATAACCGACACTAGAGGCGCCCCTATCGTGTGTCATATTTCAAACATTCAAATTAAATTAACAATTTTAATTATTATTTAAATTAACAATATAAATTATTATTTTTCATTTGGCCAATAAATTATTATTTGGTCAATATAACAATATAAATAATTCAGTATATTTGTAATAGGAATTTATTATTGTCACGGAATGCCTATAATGTTCACTAGGGGGCGAATAACGAAAAACCGGATAGATTTGAACCGCTACGATAAAACGATAAGTGAAATAGTTAAGTTAATATTTTAATATAATAATAGAAACCTTTCATGGCACGACCAAAGAAATACGGCACTGTGGGGGAACGTAAAGCTGCCACTGCTGCGCTGCAAATGGATTGATCGAATTAAAAATAAAGTGAATTTCTGTAAAATATCAGGTATGCATGGACTGAATTTAAATATGAATTTATTATTGTAACGGAATGCCTATAATGTTCACTAGGGGGCGAATAACGAAAAACCGGATAGATTTGAACCGCTACGATAAAACGATAAGGTTTGAAATAGTTAAGCTAATTTTTTAATATAATAATAGAAACCTTTCATGGCACGACTACAGTGGCTAGCCACTGTAGGCACGACCAAANTTGTAGGAGTTCACTTAGGCATCTGTTCATATCAGTCTGTAAGAAACACATACACTATACAACTATACAAGGTCTGTTCAAAAAGTATCGGACCTTCTTTTTTTCCGCGTAAACCAATGATGCGCGACAGGCCTCATTCGGTGGAGTTGTGGAGGGGACAGTCATGCACAGCCCTGAATTTTTTCCCGCCTGCAGGAAGCGTCAGTCGTTGGCACTCGGCGTATGAGTGAGGTCATGTAGTGCGCTCTCGTCGGATTTCACTAAGCTGGAAAATGACTGAACAACGTGAGCAGCGATATTACATCAAATTTTGCCAAAAACCTTGGCGATACCCGAGTGTAAACCATTCGCAAGATTCAGCAGGCTTTCGGGGACGATCCTCGAGGCCAAAAAAGCGCGGCCGTTCCGCAGCAATATCAAAGGTCATGTTGACAGTTTTTTCGATTCTCATGGGGTGGTGTGTCGTGAGTACGCACCACAAGGCCAAACCATCGCAAAGAAGTACTACCAGTAGGTCCTTCGTCGTCTTTCCTATACAGTGCGACGCAAACGACCAAATCTGTGGTCGATCAAAACTTCGCAGCTCCATCGTGATAACGCATTCGCCCATTCTGCGCATCTGATTCGGGCTTTCGTCGCCAAACACAATACTCCTGTGGTTCGTCACGCTCCGTACTCTCTCCACCTGGCTCCGTGTGACCTTTGGCTATTTCTCAAGCTGAAAATGCCGCTAAAAGGAACTTAAATTTAGTCGAGAGAAGACATCGTGCGAAATGCGATGGACCGGCTGATAACCATTCCAAAAGATGTGTTCCAGCAGTGTGTCCAGCAATGGCAGGAACGCTGGGAGAAGTATATACACTACCAAGGAGACTACTTTGAAGGGGATTAGGGTTTTGTACCTCAAAGTCAATAAATTTATTTTTGCCGACCAAAGGTCCGATACTTTCTGAACAGACCTTGTAATTAGCAGAAATGACATTTATTGATGCTCTAAGATAAATCGTGTGATAAGATTGACCAAAAACAGTTCTGTGTATATTCATTCAGTTCCACAATTGTCCTACCTGTGGTTTTGCACCTTTTCACCTTCTAATTATTTTCAAATTCGTGTGTCATTCATGGCAGATTGAAATTTTTATAAGTAGTCAATCATTGATAGCTACAGTTGCATTTATTAGTCGAGCACATAATAAACAAGAAGACAAACCTTCATTTAAGCTACTGGCTCTATTCTGGATTGTCATCAAATGGATCAGGATGTTTGGTGTTCAATCCAATAAATAACTAGTAAATGAAACTCTCTCTGCTGATTGGCTAGTTAGAAAAAAGAAGAAACTACTTTGCAAGAAGTTGACAATTGTCATGTCTACACTACTGTCTGACTCCACAGCCCTGCTAAGAATAGAAAAAATGTGTCGACTCTGATTCCCATATTTTAAATTTACTTTAGTTTTTTTTTAATTAAATGAAAGAAAATTTATTACATATTTATTAATTTTTTAAAATCTTTTTGTATTTTGTTATAATTCATTCATTTTAAATACAAAATGCATCAATTTAATTTATTAAATATGTAGTATTCTTGTATAGTNTTGATATTTTGATCATGCAAACCTCGTTTCACTTTTTCATAGCCCATAGGTAGTATGGCTATGTATTATGATGATTGTGTTGCAATTGTTTTGTTCCTTCTTAACGTTATTTGAGCAATAATAAAGAAAAATTAAATGTTGCAGTATTTTATAGTTTTACTTTAATTTTAAAAGTCAACAGAGTTCTAAACATCATTTTTAGAGACTATTTTACAGAATAATAAGTTGCAAAAACTACAGAAAATAAATTATAAAATAAAGTTTTCAGATCTGTTCGAGTATTTAACTTACACGTAGCTGTGTTATGGTGGAGATACGTAAACTTGTTGCACTTGATAGACTTACGTTTCGTCTTGTTCTGTGTTTTCTTTGTATTTTTGTATTTTAGGTTTTACGTTCAGTGTTTTTTCTAATTTTCAATCGCATCAATCGTGAAACACGCTGAGTCTCTACGCGCCTTTTCAAATAATTTGTGCCAAGTCTTCACGAGCTTTTGGCCGTTTATAATCCATGTCTAATTATCTGCTATACGTAATTCGTAACGTTGTAATAATTCTAAATCTGGTATTGCATTTACAGTAGACCCCCCTATAACACGGGTTCCTATAATTACGATTCCTATAAGACGACGAAAAAATTGCGACGGTATCCGTACAAACCTGGTAAAAATACTCCTATAATTCGGTAAAACGTCATCGGGCAGCCGAATTACTTTCCGCCGTCCAGCACCACGCTACGGAGATTTTAGGCGGGTAAATTGAGTTTACTATCGTCTGTACAGTGTTATATATAAATTATATATAAATTAGGTACTGTACAGTGTTATATACAGTATAAATTATATATAAATTAGGTACTGTATCTATAATTACATATTAACTTAATTTATTGTAACTTTATGATAATTATCCCCCGTCCAGCGTCACGCTACGGAGAGTTTAGGCAAGTAAGTTGTTTACTATCGTCTGTACAGTATGTAAGTTAGGTACCGTAAGTCTAATACAGCACTGTAATTTTATACATTTCTTGTGAAAGAAATATTTCTTATTCAACGGCGATTAAAATTTTTTATATTAATGATGTCTCCAAAGTTCAACGAAGTTTTCTCAGAAAAATAACTTGTCAGAAATCGCCCGCCGTTTGGTGCGCTGCTCCGGGACCGTTAGGGGTCGGAAGTGCTATGTTGTGTCTTACATGTGCTCCGGGTTTGATCGTCATTTTTTTTTAATACCAAGTGGATTACTGCGGAGTATAACACATCGTTGATTTCAGGAAGACAAGCGCTCTCCGTAGGTACTAGTATCTTTTAATTTGGTGGACTTTTGCCTGGGTTATTGGAGCCCGAATTTTCGGTCTTTTGCACCATCTCCCACGTGTTCGGTTCGCTTTTTCTACTTCATTCTTTGTCAGCGGTTATTTCTTACGTACTGCTATTANAAAACTGTTGAGTTCTTAAAACTGATTTGACTGCGCAATTTTATTATGACAGCAAAATTTCTCTGTTGGCTAACTTGCCGTTGTAGGAGTTCACTTAGGCATCTGTTCATATCAGTCTGTAAGAAACACATACACTATACAACTATAATTAGCAGAAATGACATTTATTGATGCTCTAAGATAAATCGTGTGATAAGATTGACCAAAAACAGTTCTGTGTATATTCATTCAGTTCCACAATTGTCCTACCTGTGGTTTTGCACCTTTTCACCTTCTAATTATTTTCAAATTCTTGTGTCATTCATGGCAGATTGAAATTTTTATAAGTAGTCAATCATTGATAGCTACAGTTGCATTTATTAGTCGAGCACATAATAAACAAGAAGACAAACCTTCATTTAAGCTACTGGCTCTATTCTGGATTGTCATCAAATGGATCAGGATGTTTGGTGTTCAATCCAATAAATAACTAGTAAATGAAACTCTCTCTGCTGATTGGCTAGTTAGAAAAAAGAAGAAACTACTTTGCAAGAAGTTGACAATTGTCATGTCTACACTACTGTCTGACTCCACAGCCCTGCTAAGAATAGAAAAAATGTGTCGACTCTGATTCCCATATTTTAAATTTACTTTAGTTTTTTTTTAATTAAATGAAAGAAAATTTATTACATATTTATTAATTTTTTAAAATCTTTTTGTATTTTGTTATAATTCATTCATTTTAAATACAAAATGCATCAATTTAATTTATTAAATATGTAGTATTCTTTGTAGTATTTATGTTTAGTAGTTAAATTATTTTGACCCAATTGAATTTGAATATTTTTGAATCATCCCTGTTGAAATAAGTACTTTATTTTTCTGAATGAGCCAGACTAATTGATCAGAGTGTATATTTTTCTTTTCTGAACAAGGGGCTGAAGTAGCTAGCTAGATCACACACTTTTTAGTTGGACTAACTCTTCTAGAAGGGTGAAATTGAATGCAAGTGCTGTCAAATATATGTAGATGTAGAATTTTATCACCTCTTTCTTCTCTTATTAAATATTTGTTAAAAGTTACATTAATATTTATTTGTATAAAAAAAATTAAGTTAAATATTAAAAATACTAACTTTAAAAGTATTTGGGTAAATGCCCCAGCTTCAGTGTAGGGTACCCTCATGAGTGCCTCTGCCCCCCATAAAATGGCTTGGTATTTAATTTTGTTGGAGTTGGGAGTCAGACTACTAAAATTATCAGGAGTCAGAGTCAAGTGTTTATTTACTGACTTCGCAGCTCTGATTCTTAGTTCAATCATTTCAATACGATGATGATTTTTGAAGTTTCTGAATTATCCAGATTTATCATACTTCTCCTCCTCATCTTTTCTGCTATATATAGAATACTTATAAATGCTATATACAAGGTGTTTTTGAATGACATCAACAAACTTTTAAAGATAATATTTGTCTATTACGTTTAGGTAAGGGTAAAGGTAAATAGTACTAAGTGGGTCAATTTTTGCTAATAAACTGTGAGGCAGAAATTCCTCTTTAAGATACTAAAGGGGATTAAAGTCATTAGTCAATCGAGGTGCTAGATGTTCATTAGATTTGTATGATGGAGAAATACACTTGGGTTAATGAGCCAACATGTTTATTATGCTAGTTGAGATAATGGAAAAGAGAGGTAAAGTATTTAGGTGGAATGTTTCCCAGAAGACACTTACTATATTAATTAACATTCAAGCACTTGATATTAAGTACCATTGTTCACATGATAAGTTGCAACTACTTCCTCTGCTTGGAATATTCTGTGTGACTGATAGTAGGTATACCCATTTTGTAGAGAAAAAGTTTGTATGAACATGGATTTCCTCTATCTGGTGTAATTCACATAAGGCAACAGAGTGCCTTATGATCACAATTTTGTAGTATAGTGCTCTTCATGGGTGGGCTTTGTTCATACAAAAGAGAGATTTCATTCATTCATATGTGATATAAGGAAAATCTCTACATAACTGTTACCAATGGACATTCAGCATTAACAAAGGAACTAGTATCACCAGCTGCATTTGATTGTACTATTCTTGTTGTCCCATATCTGAATAATTGTATCTAAATGATATTCCTGAAAGAAAAACTGTCAAAATTTCTGAAAAATGTCTCACTTTATGTCTTCAGCATATATTGTTGTATCATGGATATGAGGGAATACTTCAGAGATTAATGGATTACTGGGTGGACCTGTTACATGGCTTGCAAGATTTCTAGATTTAACACCACTGTGTTTTTTTATGGGGACACATGAAAGAACTAGTCTACAAAACTCTGAGTTTCAGCTTTCTTGGTTCAGATAATTGCTGCTGAAAACATTAATTTCAGAAATGCCTGGCATTTCTGAAAGTATCCAACACACCACTCATCATCAATGCACTGCATATATTTGAGTTAAGAATAAAAAAACTGAACAATTCTTGTAATCCTGAAAACAAAGAATTTGCAATTGAGCAGAATAAAAGTGTGGGAATTGAGATAAATCATGTTACACTTGCCCATGTTTTTACTGTATGTTGTAAGTTGCCTGTTAACATGGACAGCATAAACAACTTTAGTAATTTCTAGAATCCTAAAGAAGCATTTCTATCCCAGGATTTATTAGTAAGATAGTTCCAAGGGGATCAACTTTGTCACCTCAAGAAGTTTGCCAGTGTTATTCAAAAACATTTAGAAATATTGATGCAATTTCATGTTTATTAAGAAATAATCAGTGAGCTTACAATTGTGCAATATTATGAAATTTTATTATAGTAATTAAATAAGTTTCAAATCTTAAAATTACAAACACTCAGTGTAAGCACTTGATGTCATATGGTTAGGAATGTCCTGATACCATAAAAGTATCAAAACTGGCCAGTATCGGCTTTGGGTATTGAAACTGGAAATTTTGCCAGCTGTCACCATCCAGTCTGTCGCATTGCCTTTCAGTTGCATTTACTGCTGATAAGGTACTGTACTCATTACAATGAATACTGAGTGGGCCCCAGAGCAGCAATTAATATTTTATTGCTTATGTCAGAGAATTGAATCATAGCTATCTGGTTCAGAAGTCAGTGCATCAGTCAGTACTTCAATTTACACTAGTATGATGTCTTATATATAGAAAAGGATCCCCAGATCTATAGTACAGGCTCTGTGGATACTACTGTATACATGGGATATAGATAAGAAATTGTTGAAGAGGTAAAACAATGTCCTTACATTGAAAGTTCTGTATTGTGTTCAAATTTTACAAATATCAGTGTAAACAAGTATATACAAATATTAACTCATTTTGAACATCACTGATGGTCCAAGTTGATTAATTAAAAAACAAAGTACAGCATAATGTTTAACTAAATATTTTTCTTATAAGTTTAACATAACTGAAAATTGTGTAAAATTCCATTTCAGTTTCTCATTTAACTGCAAAATCCAGTTTCAGTTGGATCTTACCTGTCTGTGAAAAATGTAATGATACACGATCCAATATCCAAAGTAAAGTATCAATACGGTATTGGTATCGACAGTATTGGGACATTCCTACATGTGGCATACTTCAAGTCAAATTAAATTTGACCTATACTTTATTTATCAAGTCTCTCTGTCTACATATTACTGCTTTGAAGACTACGGCATAGATGACTCACAGGTGGCACCTTTATATGTCTAAGAGAAAGAAATCAGACAAGGTGAGATCTGGAATTGTAAAAGCTATTTGTATAAGAATAACCTGTATGAGACTTATTTTTTGAAAATGTGAAAGATATCATCTATAGTTCATCTCTGCCAATAGATCTTCAGGAATTAAGGCAACAAATTGTTACCTCAATAATAATCATAAAGAGAGACTTGCCTTACAAGGTGTGGATAGAATTCAATTGACTTATGTGCCACTAAGGATATATTCAGGGGGTGCTTATAGTGCTGCAGAAACCCCTTGATACCAAAGCAATCAGTTTTGTTACTTTGAAATAAAAATAAACATATCATATGAGTTCAATTAGGCAAGATTATGTAACTAAAATAATTCTAGCATAATTGAGTAATATTCTTTGATGAACAGCAGGGGCATATGCCTTGGTCCTCAAATCTGCCTTGAGTAGCACCCATATTTTCAAAATTCTGGATATGTCACTGGTGTCACACAACATTAAAGCACTCAATGTTGGTACTCAAAGTTTAAAACCTTGTTGCTTCTTGATTGTTTTTAATAAGCATATGAAATTGTTTCATTTTTTAATTGACCTGTATTTTTTTAAAATTGAATAATTCATATTGCTAATTAAACTCAATCCATGTAATGAATATTTGTTTTATTTGATGACGGGGATGAGCGAAGTGCACAAAGAATACTACAGATGGAAGTCAGCATTCAAGATACAACATGCCAACAACAGCATACAAGACGAAAGAAATTGGAAGCAGATTCACAAATCCAAAAAATGGTTAGCGGATAATAACATAGTGGTTCTCAAGGCTGATAAAAGCAAGGCTCTAGTGTTATTAAAGAGAAATACATACGTTTCGATGATGCAAAAATACATCAATGATACGGAGTGTGAACCTATCGATGATGGATTCGTCAACAAACTACAAGCACGGGTAAAAAAGTTTACTCAAACACCGTTCGCTAGAGAGTTGAGCATAAGCAGGGCAGTGGTGCCATCCCAGGACACTCNTGTAATGAATATTTGTTTTATTTTCATAATGTTAAATTGAAAATAAGTTGGGTAGAACCATTTACAGAATGTATTTTAATGATGTTTTAGTCCACTGTTAATCTTTCTTAAATTAGTTATCAATTAATCTCATCCACTATAAATTATTAATTATATCAAACAGTCATATAAAATGAAGATTTAATAATAATTAATATTTTGTCTTCTTTTACAGAATGTTGTTGAAGCAATTAATAAAAGTGCCTTTGTTACATCTCCTTATCCAGTAATATTGTCAATTGAAAATCATTGCTCTATACAACAGCAAGCAAAAATGGCAAAAATATTTACAGTAAGAATAACTTATAATTTCATATTCATTGTATTTTATACTTTACATTGTTAGTTTTATAATTTGTAATAAAAATATAAAAACATTAATATGTGTCAATAATGAATTTAGATTTGAAATTTAGAATTTAGATTTGAAGCATTACTACTTGTTATATATAGCTGTTAAGATTTCCTTTATTATTTTCTTATTTTTAAGACCAAAAAAAAAAAAAGTGTTAGACTTATTAAGGTTGTTGGAGATTCTGATAGAACCAGTTATGTTAACAAAGAACAAGGTTACATAAACTTAGAAGATTACATAACTTGTCTAATGGAAGGTTAGCACTAGAAGAGAGGAGAGTAAAAGGAAGTCACTGTGAATAAAGGTTTCCTAAGTGGTTGTCACCAAGGACCTTTTATTACATAATAAAAAATCCAGCAATGAGTTGCTTAACTTTCCTGACAACATTCAAAACTGTGCATTTGGTGCTATCTATTATGATATTTTATTTTTGATTATTATAAAATGGCAAAAAGCTTAATTTTGAGGGTAGAGATGAATTTTATAAAAATAAAAATTGTAAGTGCTAATAACCAGTAAAATCATTAAGTCCGACCCTACTCAAAATATGACACGTGACTCCCTTTTATCTCCCCATCCCATCAATCTTTAACCACCAAAATTTAATTTTTAAAACTTCACCATTCATTTATAAATGTCCTGTGTATAACAGAGCTGGGAAAGTAAAAACGGAAATCTAAAAGCTAGTAATAATTCTTTTGGTTCTTTATCACTAGTTGCACTTGTTACAATATTAATACCCATATCCCTAATTTTACTTATTTTATCATAGTCCACTTCTAAAAAATCCAGCAATGAGTAGCTTAAATTTCTTGTTAACATTTGGTGCCACCATCTGTTATGATATTTTTTTAAAAAAGCCTTTTATATTTTTAACTATTATAAGATGGCAAAAAGCTTAATTTTGAGGGTAGGTATGGGCTTTATAAAAATTTGTAAATGCTAATAATGAGTAAAATTGTCATTAAGTCTGACCCTACTAGAGATATGACAGACAATCCTCTTTATCTCCCCACCCGCTTGGCCTTTAGCCACCAAAATTTAATAGCATTGATCCCTCTAATAAATAAACCTCCCTGCAAAATTTCAGAAATTTTCAATGAAAAGCACAGAAGTTATTAAGCTTCAAAGAAGGTGAACAAAATCATGGCCTCCCCATACACACACTAACATCCGTACATACATAGAGAAAAAACCCCCAAATTTTTTTTGTTTTTCTTGATGTTTCAAAGTCCCATGAGTTAAAAAATGTAAAACTATCTTTTTTTTCTGAATGCCATACTTTTCCTCTGTTATATATAACAAGGCTGGAAAAATAAAAGCAGTAAAACCATGTTACCGAATCATTATACAATTATATATATATGGTAATATCTGAATACTATACATTAGTAAAAAAAGAGTAGAAATATTCATCTTAAATTTACTCACCAATTTAAAAAGAAAAATTTTTGTTTTGGAGTTTTATATACTGTAATTCCATATGGAGAACCCACAGGTTATCTGTGTTTGGAAGTTAATTTGAAAGTGAGTGCAGGTTTTCTGCCCATTTTAACTTGCAATTATAAATACATTAAACAGCTTTAACCTTTGTCTAAACTCATCAAAAATATCTAAAAAAACATGAAAAATCTTTTACACATCATATGTATTACATATTTATATGCCATGAGATCTAGCTTAGAGTAAATTAGGTAAGATTGATGAGAGAAAAGAGCATTTCTTCCATTTCATTAGTGTTGTTTGTCAATATGCATCATTTTATATTGATGCATCTTCAATGAAAACCTGTATTTTATTATAAGTTTAATGTGCATTGGTGTTATAAGAGTGGTGTCTAGCATTAATTTTGAAGAATATAAAATATAAAAGTTGCTATATAACACACAAAATTAAACTAGTAAAATAAAAGAACAGTTTATAGTAGGACCTTGTCATATGCAGACTTACCATGTGTAGTTTCAGGTTTATGCTATTGGCAATCTGCAAATAAATGGAAAATATGTAAATTAGAATTTTTTAATTTCATACTAAATTTGTATCATTTTTCAAAATGCATGAAGTCTAATAGCAGTTCTCACTCACTCATACTTGTTCTCATTCTGGGAAAGCATTTCTGTGACTAATTTCTTTGCTTTGCACTAAACACCGCATCAGTTTTTGTGTGCCACATGGTACGTAAATTTCCTCAATTGTGGATAATTTATTGATAACTCCTTTGGGAAAAGTATGAGATTCTTAGGAACTGATGGGAGATAAGTTATAAAAGAGAAAGCTCTAAATTTTTTTTAACACTTTACACTTGTTTGTAACACATCCTGTCTACATAATATCAGTGCTTTTCTTTGCAGCATGTACACAAATTACTTTGCAAACATGAGAGAGAAGGAAAGTATTAAAATTTTTAAAGTTATTTTTATGATTTACAGTATCATGCTATTTATTGTTAATATAGTGTTTATTTACTTTATTATATAAATAAGTGCGATATGAGTATGTGAATGTAGGAAATACTTAATAATTAACATAGTTTGCTATTTTATGTAAATTACATGAGGAGTCTGGAATATATTGATCAAATATGGCAGGCCCTACTATGTTTTAATTATAATAAAATGGCAAAAGGCTTAATTTTGAAGAAACNTTCACATTTTCATAAATAAAATATTTATAAAGTATACAATTAAAATAATTATATCAGTAAATAATTTTTATATTATTATTTTTACAGTCTGTATTTGGAGAGAAATTAGTTACTACTTTTCTTTTCGAATCTGACTATTCAGATGATCCTATATTACCATCTCCTAACCAATTGAAATATCGAATTTTAATAAAAAATAAGAAACTGAGAACACCTCTCACACCTGCATTACCATTAAAAAATAAAGTATGTATTTTATCTATTTTTGGAAATTTCATCAATTATTATAATAGTAATAAGTTAAGAATATTTAAATTATATTGTATTTTTTTAATTTCCATAGTAAGTTCAACTCATAAAAGATATAGTTATTAGAATGTGTTGAAATTGATATATTATTAGTGTGATCAATAGACCACGTTATCTTTTTTTTTTTTATTTTAATGATAATCAGGTCTGTGTTCTTATCCTCTTACTTTGTATGGGTTACCCTTTTTCTTGGTGATGATTCAATTATTTCAATCAATGAGCAGTTCCCAAACTTTCTTGAAGAAAGAACAAAGTTCATAACATTTCTGGTACGTATTGACATAAAACGTGGAAGACTTGAAAGCTTGATTAAAACGGAAGGAAGCCCAATGGTAGAGGAAAGCACAATGCTCATAATCAAGTAAAGGAAGAAACGAGATATTTAGTAATGGAACATATCAACAGTTTTCCAGTCCGAGAATCACATTACAGCAGAGAAAAAAAATCTAATGAGAAAATACCTTTCTCCAGATTTAACTGTTAAGAACATGCACAAAGCATTCAAAGAAAAATATTCAAATGTCAATGCCACATATGATTTCTATGTTTTCCAGTACAATTTCTTTTGGCTATCCATAATCAGACACTTGTGATACATGCAATGAATTTTGAGTACAAATTGATTTGCTTAGAAAAATCAAACAGGATACAAAACCATGTGAGACTGTGAATGAGTTGTATGAAATGCAGAAAAAGCATGAAAATGATGAAAATACTGTTATTCTTGCTTTTGATTTTGAAAATAATGTGCATTTGCCCCATCTAACATCAGGGAAAGTCTATTACATGCGTCAGCTTTGGCAGATGGTATTTGGCATACATAACCTTAAAACAGGAGAAGCTACATTATTTACATTTTGTGAGAATGATGCACCAAAAGATGCAAACACTGTTTGCTCATTTTTATACTATTATCTTACTAACTGTATCCCAGAAACTGTGACAAAAGTTTATGTGTTTGCTGACAATTGCGCTAGACAAAACAAAAATAGAGCAATGCTTGCTTTTTTTTTTTATCACTTAACCTGTGAGAAATTTGAAGAAATTGGCATCTATCCCATTCTTGGTCACTCTTGCCTACTCTGTGACAGGGACTTTGGGTTAATTGAAAGGAAAAGAAGAAAAATAGAATCAGTTTACACTCCTGCAGAATGGGTGAAAGCTATGAAAAATGTCAAGTGCAACAAGCCTTTTAATATAGTGTTTGGAGCATCAGATTCTTGACTTGCTGGTGGCCAAAGTCTACAACTTTTCAGAAGAAGGAGGAAAAAAATCTGCAAACTGTCATGAAAGCTAAAGATTCATGTAAAAATTTGGCTACAATGAAGTTGAGAAGCTTATTATTTCAGAAGTGCTCAAAAACCATTTTGGCTAGAGAAACAAACAATGACAGGAAATTATGACATTGAATTTAACCCACTTAAACAGGGAAAGGAAGTAATAACATTCCTCCTGAAGCCACCGTTAATGGCTACCACCCATGAATGAGTTTTTTTCATTATCTGGTTGTGCCCAAAGAGCATCATTCCTTCTATCATAACTTATTTGCTAACATTGAAATTAGTGATAACTGAATAAAGATTAAAATCTGTATTTACAAATGCTAAATATGTACTGAAAAAAAAATAAAAGTAGAATTTACACGCAATGTCTCATTGCCTTATTAATAACAGTTAGACTATAGAGGAAACCATGTCAAGTACAAATTTTTAATTGTTTTTTTAATGAAAAAAAAAATAAGATAAGATTATCATGCTGTGCAGAGAGATTCTTACTTAGTATAAAAAATTATTGATCATGTAACTATGCTGCTGCAGCTACAAGATGTCAAAGTTATAAAAATATGACTCCATATCTCAAATAAGGCTGATGTATTCATCAATAACTTTCTTAACAGTGAAAATATTCATCAGAAGGGATGGCCAGCAAAATCTCCAGACCTCAAATCCCATAAAATGTGTACGAGATGCTCTAGGAAGACAAGTTCCATTCTATCAGTCTCCATTTAGAACACTCCAGCAGTTTTAAGATGCTCTCGTTCAAGAATATACTTTGTTCTGACAGAGCTGATAAACGGCTTTATAACTGCAATGAGCAATTGCTGTGTAGTGTGTGTGCATGCAAAAGGCAACCACATACCATATTAGTCATTTTCTGTGCAAAAAGATTTACAATAATGCTTAATACTTTTATTGTTTACTTCTTACTGTTTTTAGTTTCATATAGGTCTAATTCAAATTAGATTTTTGTTTTGTGTGAAGAATGCAATGCTCTATTTATATGTTAAGTTTCATGCTGTTCTGATCAGTAGTTCCTAGATATGGGCCAAATTAATGGATGATTATGCTCACTTTGGACACGAGAATATAATACTGCAATACCCTAGGTATTATTCATTACTTATCATTTAACATGTAAATTAACTATTTTTGGAGCAATTCAAGTGAATTCAATAGTTTAGACAGCATCTCCAAAAATTTTGATCAAATTTGTGATGATAATGACAATAATTTTCAATATCAGTTAATTGAGATTCAAAAGGTTGTAAAATAATAAATTTACATGAAACTCTCTTAGTTTACACGAGCCATTTGAAACATATCATAATCCTTGGGTTGCTGCATGAACCTGCACATACTATACATTTGACCAACACTGAATGTGCTAATGAATATTATAAATGGATCCTTATCATTTATAAATACATTGCACTAACCTTGTATAGCTTTGCAGTTACTACTTAGAACATATCACAAATGTTTTCAACCTATTTCTAGGGTCTTCTTCAGGTGTTCTATAAGTTTTTCTGGTGCGATTCTGATTTTAACCATTCAGATCTTGCAGTCTGCTTGCAAAGGCCTGTCAATGAATTTTAAAGAAGAAAAACAACTATCAAGAGCATGGCAGGCTATTTATGACACAACGCTATAACAACTGGTGCAGGCGCACATTGTTTCGAGATTCAAATTTTGAAATTTTGAAAAAATAATTCTGAAGATAGAAGCATTGGAGACCTGAATGGTTAAAAATCAGAATCACACCAGAAAAACTTATACAACACCTGAAGAAGACCCTAGAAATGGGTCGAAAATGTTTGTGATACGTTCTAAGTAGTAACTGCAAAGCTATACAAGGTTAATGTGATGTATTTGTAATTATCACTTTGTTTATTGGATGGATTTGCTTATCATTTATATTATATATTCATATATTAATACAGTGAAATCTTGGGTTTCGAATGCCTCGCTTTTTGAACAATTCAGTTTACAAACAAAATTTTGAACTCATTTTTGCCCTGGTTGCCATAAAATAACTCAGTTGCTGAACAAGCTATTCAGCAAGTGCCGGCCACCAATACTACTTATGTTGAAGAAAGTCAACGGCCCAACCAATCAGCAACAGGCCTCGTATATGATGAATCATCGATGATGTTGCTATTTAAATTACATTTCAATGCACATATGGGAAAGATACTATTTCCATTTTTTGGTATGTGCCACAGTTGAATTTAAATCAAATTAATTAATAAAAACCATGTTAATTGATATTTACATAATATAAATGACATTCAAGTTATGCTTAAGTTATATTAATAAATTTTCGTCATTTAATTTATTATATATTATAATAGTAATATTTATTAATACTTATTAATATTAGATAGCCAGTTAATTAAAACTAAAAATAATAAAAAGGTAAAAAAATAAAAGATTTTGTTTTCGGAATTGGGAACAGATTAATCCATTTTGTATTGTTTCTTATGGAAGAATTTGTTTCGGTTTGGGAACAAATTGGTTTTTGAACAACTTATAGGAATGAATTAATTATTAGCTATACACAGTGGTTTATTATATATGTATTACAATATTATAATGAATATATATTAAAGAATATTGTAATTTTCTTCAGGCTGTCTCAGCTCCAAGTCGTACCAACAGTATCATATCAACAACTAGTACTGGTTCTTTAAATGATGATGATGATGATGATTATGATGACGACGATGATGACGAAGAATTATTAGAAGGTAAAATTTTTACATTTAATAAACAATTAGATTTCTTTCTTGTTTATTGTTTGTTAATACCGTATAATGAAACAATGTATTATCTCAATAAACTGAGTAATTTAACCATATTAATTATTATACTAAAGTTCAATTATTTTAATTGTTTATTCATCAAGCATTAAATAATTTATGAATTTTATATTTAAGTTAAACCTTAATCTGGGAAAAATAAATAAAAATTTAAACTTAAAATGTATAATTTAAATTAATTGTATAATTTTGTTCTTTATTCAATTCATTGAAATATTTATTATAGCATTTACTGAACTAATGTAAAGAAGAGTCTTAAAATACTTAATTTTTCAAAATTATCAAAAGTTAAAAATTCATAACTGCTGATACTTTCGTTAAATAGGGATATGAAACAACAAAAATTAACAAATTTTACTTTATTATGCATTTTTGAATAAACTACCAAATAAATAAACTAAAAACTAATACAGTAGATCCCCCTATAAGACGGTAGATACGTTCTGTTCTTTATGAATCAATTTTGTAGGAATCATAGTTTACGGACTACGGCTGTTTGAAAGGTTTTCTTTCATAAAATTAATCGATTCTAGACTAATTCGACTCAACATTTCCAAAATACGTATATTTTTTTGAAAATAATCCGTATAAACTACGTTATAAACAAAAAATTGTAGGATTGCTTACCGAGTGTGTACCGTTCGACTACGCCCGTTGCTAAAGCTTGGTTTCGTCGCGGAACAGCGCATCAAACCGCGGCCGCGATTTCTGATATTATTTTTCTGCGAAAACTTCGTTGACCTTTGGAGACATCCTTAATATAAATAATTTTTATGGCCGTTAAATAAGAAATGTTTCTTTCACAAGAAATGTATAAAATTACAGTACTGGACAGACGATAGGTCGCCTAACTCGCCGTAGCGTGACGCTAGACGGCGAAAAATATATATTTAATTATAATAAAGTTACAATAAATTAAGTTAATATATAATTATATATACAGTACCTAATTTATATATAATTAATATATAATTATATGTACAGTACCTAATTTATATATAATTATATGAACAGACGATACTAAACTCAATTTATCCGACTAAACGTCCGTAGCGTGGCGCTACGGACGGCGGGTAAGTAGTTCGGCTGCCCGATGACGTTTTACGTATTATAGGAGTTATTTTTACCGTTGTTTACGGATAATGCCACAATTTTTATAGGAATCATAACTATAGGAAACGGTTTTATAGGGGGATCTACTGTATTAGTTTTTAGTTTATTTATTTGGTAGTTTATTCAAAAATGCATAATAAAGTAAAATTTTGCATTTAAAATTAATAAATATTTGGTATATTTTTTGCTAAAGATAATCTATATAGTATCTTTAGCAAAAAATATACCAAATATTTATTAATTTTAAATGCAAAATATGCGAGATCCATGAGCATAGTAACTTCAACCTGGTTTGGATGCCATCCTAAGACCATTGTTCTGACATCCTCCCACTTCTTCAAAATATCTTTAATAGCAGATATTTGCGGTAATCTTCTCTTCCAGAAGAAAACATATCTTGCCGAGTTTCTTGGTGTTCTTCATTCAGGAGTTCTTGGCGTTCTTCTGTTTTCAGATCAGTTTCAGGTTCCATTATGAGCTGATGTGATTTTTGTTACTCCTTTAGATGCTTGAGTCTTCTTGATTAAACTGTATCTTTCTTAGATAACATTCAACTGCAGCCTACTATAGACCTGTTCAAGCCATACTGCCCAGCAACATCAGACATATTCTGCCCATTCTCACCTTTCAAAAATAAAAACCAACACAAAATTTAACAAGTGTCTGCCTCATAGTCTCGCAAATACTATAAAAAAATTGTTTCTGTCAGAAAAATAAAAGGCTGGAATTACAAGGGAGAGTTTCAAAGTTTGGAGAAATACTGTCCGATCAGTATATACTAGGTTGAGCGTCAATGCTGATGTCTCCCGCGCTCTAAAAAGTTTGGTTTTCCCTTGTCTTCGGGCAACAATTCCAATCAGTATTCATTATTTTATGTTGCTTCTTTTTGTGTTTGTTGTCCGAACATAAAAATCTTTTGCTAAAGTGTCCGTTAATCCAGTGGTTCTTAACCTTTTTATACTCGCAGCCCACTAAATATTTCATAATTTTTTGTGACCCCCCATTTTTTTAATAATTTATATTTGTTAAATTATCTATAATAAATTGATTTTTTTATTATTGCTTTATTTTTTATATAAAATAAATGTAAAACATAACTATTATTTCATTATTTATTTAAATAACATTCAAACTTCACAATTAAACATAAAAATAAAATAAGAAACATTTAAAAATTCATAGAAAATGCAAAAAAATATTTGAAAATAATTTAATGAGATTTCTGCTGCTGAATATCCTCAACTAATTTGTTAATTCTTGGTTAAATTGTTTGTAATGCTATCTGCATACAGACATCTAATCGCAATCGATTTTGTTTTTTGTTTTTATATCCACCATAGTTGATAACCTTTTTTTCACACAAATACGCATAAATTTTGCATAATTTGGCAGACCCTGACAAACTTCTTATGGACCCCAGGGAGCCTTTCCCCCCTGTTAAGAAACACTACATTAACCAATCACCCACTGTATTTTCTTTTTTATTCAAAAATAATATAATTTCGACTAATGAAATNTCACCCACTGTATTTTCTTTTTTATTCAAAAATAATAATAATAATATACAAATTTTAAAACTTATTTAAAATTACAAGATATAACAAGCAATTATTTATTGTCACATTGTCACAATGCCAGGCTGCAATTTTTAATCATATTTTTAATTTATTTAATTTAAAATATATGCTCTCCATCTCAAATTAGTAGTGGCTTGCCTCTGTACATCATACTTTTCCTTTAACAATAGAGTTGTGCCAATCATCTATCTACCTTTCAGGGAAAAATTTTAGAATTGAAATAACTTCTGGTTTTCATTAGAAGTTTATATATAGTTAATCGGGCCTCCTGCCCCTAAGGTTTCCATATCTGATCTCTTTCATCTAACTAACTCCATTTTTGAGATTAAGGAAGGACTGATGGACAGACAAGTGGACAACAGTAGGAATTTATAGGTCTACAATTTTTTCAAATTGAAGACTAATAAATATATTGATTATTAAATTATTATTAACCAGTTAACAAAGTATTGAAATTAAAAAGAAGAGCTAAGAACATTTGTTTTTCTTTACATTTCCTTTGTAATAAAGCCATGGCTTTCTTACAGTATTAATATTTACATTACTTTCTTAACAATACATAAAAATTTTTTTATCAAATTGTTTTCTAATTTGTAAATTTTTGTTGTTATCACTAACAAATATACTATAGAAATCATTCTCTCAATTCTGTTTCCTCATACACACAATATATACAGTTGTCACATCATTGTCACTTGATATTAGTAAAAATAAGTAAATTACCTATTTTTACTAATACCAAGTTACTATTACCTATTACTATTAAATAATTTATTATTATTTAATAGTAACAGTAGATTAGTTTTATGTGATTTGAAGTTTCATTTAAGTTGAACAAAGAATGTATCAGACTGAAACTTATAAAATTTATTAAATCTAACTATTTATCACATTTCATTTAACATTTTGCTAAAAACTTTTCTTTTGAAGTCATCTTACTTTTATCCTTTGACAAACATTTTCAGCATTCTTGTCAGCATTCTAGTATGCCAGGGCACTCTAAAAGCATTTTTGTAAAGAAAAATTACTTTTAATATAAAGAATATTTTTTAATTATTAAGTTATTAAGAATATTAAGTTTTTTATACTATAATTTTAAATATTAGTATACATTATTAATATAGAATTTTCTATATTAATTAGTAAATATTTTATTTTAGTTCGAACTGAATCTATATCCAGTCAAGAAGGATCTGGATCTGGAAAAGATAAAGCTTTGAGTCCTTGTACTGGAATTTCTTCAAGGCCTCGTAGTCAGTTAGACATGACAACTGATGTTTGGCATACAGATGACGAAATTGCAAAACCTCAAAAATCAAGCAGTCAGATTGCACCTGAACTGTCTGAAATTGTAATTTATTGTCAAGCTATTAAATTTAGAGGTATGTGTTATCACTTTAAATTTAAAAAATTATTGAAACATATTTTATAACAAATTTTGTAATTACAAGAAATGTTATCATAACTACAGTAATACCTTACTTATGTGGCCACCTCTGAAATTACCCATTAAAACTGCACAAATTTTAATGTAAATCAAACTCCATCTTGCAGCCATCTATTTAAGTGCCCAAGATAGGAGTGGCCTAATGTAATGTGACCAGACATCCCGCTTTATGCATGACATATCTTGTATTGTCCCATTTATCCCACTGGGATGCCTAAATGTCCCACTTTTCACTCGGAGAATAAAAATAAAAAGGTGACAAGCTCAATGAGTAGACCTCATTGCCATCTATAATGTGTGTTTACATTTATGGCAGGCTACATATTGTAGTGGAAGCACATGCTGAAGTATATTGCCATGCTATGAAGGAATGAGTTTCTGTTCACAGATTTCCAGAAACAGTTTATTTCCATGCTGGGTGAGCAGCCTGTGGATGAGGAACTTGAGACTAAATGTGTGTCTAGAAAACAGTGTGCAGGGACATTTTAAATTTAATCCATGGGTGAACCTAGCATTTACTGGAGGCATAAAAATGACAATAGCGAGGTTACAGCCGAAGCTTTCATCTCTAAAACGTGAACATCGAGTGCCACTTAGAAGATAGTGGCATTCAATGTTCATGTTTTAGAGATGAAAACTTCGGTTGCAATCTCGCTATTATACAGTAGAACCCGGTTAAGATGTTCCTGCATGTGATTTTTTCTTACCTAAGTTATTCAAATTTTGTGGTCCTGTCATTTTGCCCTCAAAAGATGCACAAAGTGTTGGTCCCGTGAAGCAATTTTTACCCCTTAAAATAATCATGTTGGTGACCAATAGTGTTCTCAGAAGATACATGAACAAAGTCTATATATGTTATACATATGTATGTATATATATATATGTATACATACATACATATATATATATATATATACATACATACATACATGGCATACAGTGGTACCTCCGGATATGAAATTAATCCGTTCCGAAACTGAGATCATATCATGAAAATGTTGTAAGTGAATCATTTTTCCCTATATAATTACATGTAAAACCAAATAATTCATTCCAACACGAAAAGCACTGTAACACACATTTTACGAAAACAAAACAGCACGGAGTTACACAATATAAAGGTTTAAGTACCAGGTCTGGACTTGTCAAATTAAAACAATAATTTCCAAAACCACAGACAATAATTCACAATAAATATAAGTTTTATTATATTGAAAAAAACAATGGGTTAATTGTCCCAACAGTTAGTTAAATAATTGTGGAAGCAACAACAAAAATCAATAATCCAAAAAAAATCGTACTTATAATATCAAATTAAAGAAAACTTTTTTATCTCCACCTCAAAAGGATCCTACACCCAAAATATACTGCTTCCTCTAAGTGATCACAGATGTCTCGACAACCATCGTTGCAAGAAGCTACCTCCCTCTCCACAGTCGATGTGCCGCCTTTTATTTAACGTTTAGTGCAGCTCTGCACTGTCTTAATTTACATACATTTGCGTGACAGGATCAGGCATGGATGCAAACTAAGTTTGCTTTTCTTTCTTTGCCATCTGTGCTTAGGGGTTGTCCTTAACTAAAAAGAACCCCAAAAAGAAAAATAATCAAATAAAAATAACGCCTCAAAACATAAAATAACGATCGGACATTGACTCCTTTACAGCACACTCAAATTAAAGCTAAGTAGTAAGTACATTAAAAAAAAAATAACTATAGTAAGGAAAACANTGAAATTAATCCGTTCCGAAACTGAGATCATATCATGAAAATGTTGTAAGTGAATCATTTTTCCCTATATAATTACATGTAAAACCAAATAATTCGTTCCAACACGAAAAAAAACACTCAAATTAAAGCTAAGTAGTAAATTAAAAAAAACTACTTTAGCATTAAAAAAAAAAATAACTTTAGTAAGGAAAACACTGAAAAATGCATTTTGTAGTTGTAAATGTATAAATAACCATAGTAGAAAAATAATTGATAAAAAAAAATGTAGTTTTTTTTGCACTTTACCTTTGAGGATAGATGATGGTGGAGGTGTAAACTGGTGGTGGAGAAGGGAAATGATACTAAAACTTAACTTACATAACATAATGTAACAATAACTTAAAAATAATTTAGAAAAGATAAAAAAAAAATTAGTGTTGTTTTATATATATATATTTTTTTTAATTTTTATTCACTGCTTTTTGCTTTCTTTCCTTCACTTCCACCAGCACTTTCACTGGATAGAGTCGCTTGGTAAAATATGTATCCAAATAGGTTTGGCTTTGCCTACTTTTTAAAATGTTTCTAAGATGACTTAGGCAAATGTCATTACTCCGAGCAGCAATACGGCCAGTGTGAACCTTTTTGGGATGTTTCTTTTCAATAAAATCAGTCACTTTCTGATAATACTTCAAGATTTCCTTTATCGAGCGAGATCCTTCCACGACAAAGCAAACACACGGACTGAGACCGATGAACAGAAGTGAATAAAAAATGGCACTGCAAACTAATGTAATGTCATATGGCAAGTTTTTGTTCGCATCGTGGAGCAAAAATATGTTCGAATTTCGTGTCGTATCCTGAAAATTTCATATGCTGGGGCGTTCGTATCCTGAGGTACCACTGTATATATACTTACATTATGATAAGACTGCACAGAACTTTGTTGAAAAGTATAGATATCAAATGGAGATTTATACTGTTTTTAAAACAACTATTAGTCAACTATTTTTTCTTAATCAATCACAGCAATGAATTTAATATTTTGAGAAGATATAATTTTTGTATTCAAAACCATTCAGTTGAAATCTGTTAGCCAATCAAAAGTATAATTTCAATTTCCAAACATTAAATGGTTGGGAAAATTAGTTAGAAATTGTTTAACTGTTGATACTGGAATCAAAGAAGTATATATAAAGTATACTCTTCTGTAATCAAATACAGTATCTGGATTAAAATTATTTTTGCCATTCCTGCATATGACATTTTCCCAAGCCTGTCTCTTCAAAAACATTTTAATAGTTTTTTAATATAATATGATGATTGATAATGATAAAAATAATAATATTAAATTCTATGACAACTGTGCTGAGTATCTTCAGGAAAGAAGAGAGCAGTTTAAATGACTTCAACTGGGTTGCTCTGAAAGAAATACTGTCTTGGGAAAACATCAAAACCTACCACATGTCATATCCAAATTTCCAAATCTGGCTATCAATGACAATGAGTTATTTTATGAGATTACTTACATTCCCAAGTTTGCTTCCACAAAAAAGATTTGTGAGTGGAACACACCAAGTAGTCAACCATTACAGATTGAGGGGTAGAAATATTTAGACATTTCACAGAAAATCATGTACCTTATAAACAAATTTTAAAGCTTGTCAAGTTTGTCCTGTGTCTCCTGGGAACCAATGCTGCAAGTGAGAGTTTTTTTATTTTTTGCAGTGAATATACATAACATTCACTGCAGAAAATATGTGGACAACCAAGAAAACACAACTCATAGTTGAAATGTTAAAAAGAATTCTGATGGTCAAGTGTAACTTTAGCAACAAGTGCTGTGAGAAGTTTAGATGCTGCTGAAGGAATCTGCTGTTACAAAAATCCACTCATCTATGAAATACTTGCTGTTGGCCCTACATGCTTCTGATCTACTGTCTGCTTCAGATTAGACTAATTTGCAGGCAAGTCAAGGTTGTGATGGTCTGCCATTTTTTTTTTTTTTTTTTTTTTTTTGGTCTTCTCTATTTTCTCCATTTCATGTACTCTTTCCGCCCTATGTCCGGCATTATGCCATTGTTCACAATCATGTCCAGACCAGCTCTGTTGTTCAGTGTTGGAATAAGGCCCCCTGCTGAAGGGAACTGATCTGGACAAAGGAAGGTAATACACGTGGAGCTCAAATGAGACAAGCTCGGTTTGGGTCAAGTCTTGGATGAGGACTGAAGTGGACGAACCATGGAAGACATCCCAGAACTCGAGAGAGTGGCATCCACCCAAGAGAAAGATTTGTGTGAGGAGACGTATGGAGCTTCAGCTAAAGCTTCAGGATCTACAAAGCTGAGACTTAAAGTGTTTGGCCATCAACTGGCAAGATATTGTTTGTATATTTAGTTTAGGAATTTTAGAAATAATTATTATTAGTCCCAGTATTGTAATTTTATTTGATTTGATCTTCGGGTATCTTTATTTTAATTAGTTATAGCAGTCTATGGCTGTCGGGACATGCACGAATTCGATTGTTACCTTACTGAAATGGCCGATATCTCAGGGTCTAGTAGTGATGGTTTGTTTTATTAAAATTATTTTTGTTTGTCAAAAGGTGGTTGTGTGTGCTTCTTTTGTCATTATCCCCAACAAAAATACAAATGTAAAATTTAAACTTAACAAGGTCAAACTAAAAAGAAATGTTAGCTTACTGATCATGTCATAAGGTGATTTATTTCTTAGTAAAAAAAAAAAAATGTGGTCAATAATTACACCTAAAGCTCACATTAATTACATATGCTAATTATTTCAAATAATTATTTGTAACCAAGTGTACACTGTACTGCTATTAATCTGGTGTCCTGCTTTTACATCTAAGAAAGACGGTCACCTAACCTAAAGTGACATTTATTTTCAATTTACATTGAGTTTAGGAACATCGGATTTTTCTATTCTGTTGGCAACGTATTGTTTATGTTTAATGTGCTTAAAATGGAATTGAATGTTCTTGTTATAGTTTGAAACAGTTTGCTGAGTTCCCTCCAACAGATAAATTTTATTTGAATATCATCATCATAATTTAGTAAGAAGAAAGACAATTATATATTTGTCCAATAATTTTATATAAAATCTGATTGTGTATTGTAAAAATAAAATCATGTAAATCAGTAATGATTGGTCTATATCACTGATATTTCATTTGCAACATTAAACAAAAAAAAATATTGATGAACCTGATGTAAAAGTTGGTTTAATTATGAACACTTTTTTTAACATTTCTGCATATTTAATGACTTCTGTTTAATAATTTTTTTCTTGCATTCTGTTTTAAAATATAGTATTTAAATAAAACTTTTGCTACCATTTTATAAATGTATTGATTCCATCTATGAGTACTAAACATTTCCATTTAGCATTATATTGTATAGTATGAACTACTTAAATGAACTACTGCAAATAGCTTGCATTCATTGTTCATGTACCCTAAATTTCACTACTCTATTATTCAATGTTTATACATTGAATAATAGTTATAAAAGTTTGAATTACTGTATATTGCAAAGAATTTACAGTATTATGTGAAATTATTATTATTGTTATTTTTGCTCACTTTTATAATCTATTGTAAACTTTCAGCAGGATTCAGTACGATATTCTAATTACAGCTTTGTATGTCAATTTTTTTGAGACAGTTGATACTTGTCAAGAGCCAATTTATTCAATATAAACATTACAGTGAATATATTACAACTGTAGTTCCAATCTTCACGAACAGTTTATTATATGTCATAGGTTTTACAAAATGAAATAAGATTTGGCATAGTCCAGACAAAACAAAAGAATGTATATTTAGAATAAAGAGGGATAGATTCCCTCTATTTATAAAAGACATAAGTGGTGAGCCAGAACTATTAATCTTGAGGCAGTGAATTATTTTTGCATATAGGCAGTCATCATTCTAAGCATAGTTCTGATCGTAAGTACAGTCGATCCCCTATAACACTGTTGATTATTCCGTTTTACATGAATTCCATGTTGTACGAGTCACTTAGATTTTATAAAAATGTGTGCTGTTCACAACCCGACACACACATTTGTAAAATCTAAGTGACTCGTACAACATGGAATTCATATAACACGGAATAATCAACAGTGTTATAGGGGGGTCAACTGTACTATAGTAAATACTTTGCCAATATCTATAATCACAATCCATGTTCCAGAGTCAGAATCAGAATTTGTTTATTTAAAGTAAAACAAACCATGACTATAAATAAATGTTACCATAACTATAAATCATGAATCTGTTTTAGAAATTATTTCTTTAATAAAAACAGAAATTTACAGACAAAATGTTTCTTCAACAATCCTGTTAAAACCTATTGGATCCAAATTTCCTTGTTAACAAGAGAAAATTTTAACTGAATGGTGTAAGATTCAATTCCAGTTCACATTTTAAAAAATTAAAATGTCCAAAGAGCTCAAAAGTACTGATATTTTATTAAATAATTTTTACTTGCGTGAAAGCATTTATTTTAAGATTAATTAAAATTTACAAGGCTACCCATCATCACGCAGCCATAAACTATCACGACATTGATTCCTTCCCCACTGCCCAGAAGTCTTTTTGCAAAATATAAACTCCCCCTCCTCTTTTCTTATGTCATACACCCCTTCCCCTTACACAAGTGTTTGGCAATCCCATGTTTTTTCAACAGTTTGTTGCCTGACGATGCCAGTTTAACGGCAAAAATGTTTACACTTTGTTTATAATTTTCTCACTGTTTGTTAGGTTTTTGCAGTGTTTATTATTGTCTAATATTAACCAGTTGTAAAGTAACGGTTGTTAACTTAATCAAAATATGATATAAATCTGTGCAATTTAAAATGTTTTTAAAAAAGATACAATTAGATTCTTTTAATACTAAAACTTTTTATTATATTTTATGTTTTATAAAATAGATTAAAAAAAGGTAATATAATTCTAAGAGAATATTTAAATATTTAGGATTCATTACTAGTTCAAGTCCCACCAATTCTGTCAAAGCTAAGAAGACAGCAAATAGAAAGAATCTTCTTCCAGCAAGTAGTTCTGTTCCTACACCATTAAGTCAACCTCTTCAAACAGGTTATTTAAAATTACTATATTTATATTTTATTATTAAAGAATTTTAATGGATTATATAGTGTATATTTTTAGAAACCAAACATGAAACATCTCCTGGAAAAAGACCATGTTTATCATCTCCTTGTTATCAAGTTTCATCATTAAATGAAAACACTGCAAAAAAGTTATGCAAAAGACATCCTTTAGCTCTTATTACATATCCTTTAATAGTTTTAGTGGTACATTTATAATATAATAGAATTACAAGTATAACAAACATCTTAAAGGCTGATAAGTATATAAATTTAGGCAATCGTTGGATGTTTCTATATACTTATCGGACTTTGAGATGTTTGTTATATATATATATATATATATATATATATATATTTCGATACCTTTTTAATACATAATTGCTNTAATACAACCTTACACCATGAGTAACTGCATAAAGTTAATCTAAATTTTAAATACATCTGGAAGTGAAGGCTTGTTTGGGGTCTGGTGACCTAACTGGTAAGTGCACTGCATGGTAAGAGGAGGTTGCAGATTCAAACCCTGCTCCAGGTCAGTTTCTTTTCTTCCAGATGGTTCTAAATTATTTAATAAATTATTAAAATTATAATTATTAATTTAGTTAAGAGATGGCACCTAATGTCTACCTCTAGTAGCAAATTACTTATTTAAATTAGCAAATTATAGCCTGATCATGTAGGTAATCATTGGATGTTCCTATAATAGAATTACTTAAATTTAATTTTGGTAAATTAATGCAACATTAAGTTAAATATATGCAACTATTAAAGAACTGTGCTAATTGTTTAATTGTTAAATCTTGACTTGCTACTGCAAGATTTTTTATGCATGCTTAATAATTTAATTTTAAAAATTATTAATTAGATTTCAATAAAATTTATAAAAAATTATTTTAATTTTATGAATATAAAAAGCATTCTTAAATTTTTAAAAAATATTAAATTGCATTTCATTTGTTTAAGAATGTTTTCAGATAGACATTCTTCACATATCTGATTGTTTCTACCATTTGTTAAATTATTATTAAATAAGTTTTTATTATATATGTATATAAATTTACACTATAATATAATAATTTAATGAGCAAATATTAATTGCAACATCGTCATAATGCCTAGCTGCAATTTTTTTATCATAGTTTTAATTTATTTAATTTAAAATAAGTGCGCCTCACCTCAAATTAGAAGTGTCTTACCCCTGTACATCATACTTTTCCTGATAACAATAGTCATACCAATCATTAATGACTGGCATCTTACAAATGCAATTGTGTAACAGAGAAATAAGAGAATTAAATATGTCAGATTTTTTTTCCTCAGAATTACATCACCAAATCAATTAGAGATAAAATCAAAGTCATGCATTCAATATTAAAAATGATGGACGTTAATATACATTAAAATTGGAGTCACAGCTAGTAGTCGTTCTTCGTAAGTTAGTTCTAATTCAAATTTCTCGGGTCAACAAATTTTGAAACTTTCTTAAGTTTGGTACTTGCCAAGAATTTTAATGAAATTTCACAATAAATTTACCATTTCATTATTCTTTTCTAGAAATTTATTGTATAATGCCATTGACTTATTTCAAGACAAAATGCAATTATTCTAAGCTGTTCCATACAAAATAATTTCACAAAACTGGACAAGTAGCCAAAGAAAAGAAGCGGTACATTTAGAAATATGTTTAATTAACCAAAAAACTTTTCAACCTACTTCCATAGGCTGCCTTCAGTTTTCCAATTGAAGAAGGCCTATGAAAATAGGTGGAAAATGATTTTGGTTAATTATATATTGCTGGAGTTATACAAGGCATACTGCTTCTTTTGTTTGGTTAATTCCAAATTAGTTGCATATATAAATCCAAAAAGTTTTGTAGAAACTAAAGAGTAAATTTCATAATTCAGTTCAGAAAACACAAAATCATAACAAACTAAAAGTCCAGTGCAGTGTAATTTGACTAAAAAAAATTTTACATGAAAAGAAATTCTAAGACAGCAACACAGTTAAAAATGGCAATGGTTATTATACATTTCGTATTACGTAAATTTTCCTCAAATAACAGGCTGTCCAATCAAATTTCATTTAATTAACTTTCACTGATGTACACTTTCACCTGTTAATGACCACATTAACCTATTGTATTTTAATTTCACAGTTCACTTCACTTCATATTCAGTGAGGTGAACCATGCAAAGGCCTTTAGGCAAAACTTCCTATTCTTGATAAAGATCCGATAAGAACCAGATGTGAACTATTTACTCTTGCTAATGATATCATAATTCTATCAAAACTTATAAAATAGTCCACTTTTTATTTCCAAAATCGTTCTATATTCTTTCTGGAACTATCCTGAATATACAGTAATCCCTCTAATCCGAACACTGCTAATTTTTGTGCCATGCTAAAAGGTCGAATGATTTTTAATAACACTGTTTTTTCTTTGTTTACAATATATTTTACAATTGCTTCAAATTACTTCTTCAACTTCTGATAAGAAATCCAAAAATAACATTAGAGGTTTGATAGGTCTAGTTCTATGCTTTTTAAACTGAAATTCCAAAAAAGCTGATTTCAGAAATCTATGATCTAATGCTTTTTTTAAAACTATTCATTAAATCGTTCTAGTTTAAATTCATAGCAAGAGAAACTGCTTATAAAGAATTTAAATACAGCAATTAAAAAATGGAATGCTTTTTAATTCAAATGAGCAACTATATTTTTGTATAACTGATCCTTTGCAAATAGTGCTTTAAATTGAAATTTGAAAAATTTAGATGATTTAAAGAAACTATTCATATAATAATAAATTAGTATTTCCTAACTAGTGACTCTACCCCGGAAACTATGAATCCTATTCTGAATAATATATACCTCTTTTAATATAAATATTAATATGGATGATCATTAAAATAGTTTCAGAATTCTGATATTGACTGCTTTTCCATTAATTGTATTAAATAAGAGAAATTTTTGGTTTCATATTTCAACTATTTTAATTTCTGTTTACGATTCCTTAATAAATAATACTCATTGTGAAACACAACTGATGAGAACATATCCAGCAGGAATGAGAATTGATTCTTCAAACTTTAATCCTGTAATATTCTGGGCATTTGGATTACAGATGGTGGCATTAAATTATCAAACAGAAGGTATACTCTGTTATATATTATTATTATTATTATTATTATTATTTCATAATTATTTTTATAAACGTTGTCATTAAGTTATTACATTAAGTTGTCATACAGTTATAATTACTGTATATGTTACTGTGAAAGACCAAAGTTAGAGAATGTTGATATTCTCCGGTGAATGTCAACACATACAAAATACGTCGGTGAAAGACCGAATATTTGGTTATATTATTATACATTCGAACAATTGCCGGTGTATGTCGACAAGTACAGATAAGCTTTGGTGGAGGTCGAAACGACACCCGAGAAGCCGATGTCGACGGAGAGGCGACAATGAGTCACCAAATTCTTTGCCGTTTCCTTCTGCTCAAATCGGTGATACCATAAGAATACAAGTCCCCGATGTCAACCGTGGCCTTACAAATGCCCAAAATGTGTTGGTGGTTTTAGTTGGAATAGAAGACTCCGACTTTTATAAATTAGCAAACAAAAATGGTACCCTGAAGCAGCTTTATACCCATAATCAGTTCATAATTTATAAAGAAAAGTTACTTTCCATAGATGAGATTTATTCTCAAGAAATATTGCCGAGAGAAGCAGCTGCAGCTAATTCAAAAAGTGGAGGGCAAGGCTATACACGCTGTCATTGCAAAAAGAAGTGTTCCACGAATAAATGCAGTTGTAAAAGCAAGGGACTCTTGTCAATTCAAAGTGCCATAACAGTTTAAGTTGTTGCAATAAATAAAATTATATACCGTTAATCACATAATATATGTTTATGTAATTTTGTGTATTATTTTACTTTTCTGATTAAGAATGTACAGTCGACCCCCCTATAAGATAGAGATACGTTCCATTCTCTAGGAATCCGCTTTCTTACGAATCCTTCCAATCACAACCCGACACGTATCAAGTTTACGGACTACGGCTGTTTGAAAGATTTTCTTCCATAAAATTAATCGATTCTATACTAATCCGACTCAACATTTCCAAAATACGTATATATTTTTTGGGAATAATCCGTATAAACTACGCTATAAACAAAAAATTGTAGGATTACTTACCGAGTGTCACCATTCGACATTGCCATTGCTCAACATTGTTTTCGTCGCGGAACAGCTCAGCAAAGAGCGGCCGATTTCTAACAACTTATTTTTCTGTGAAAACTTCGTAGAACTTCGGAGACATCATTAATATAAATAATTTTAATCGCCGTTGAATAAGAAATGTTTCTTTCACAAGAAATGTATAAAATTACAGTACTGTATTAGACTTACGGTACCTAATTTACATACTGACAGACGATAGTTAGCGTAAAAATCTCCGTAGCGTGGCGCCACGCTAGACGGCGGAAATTATATATTTAATTATAACAAAGTTACAATAAGTTAATATATAATTATATATACAGTACCTAATTTATATATAATTAATATATAATTATATGTACAGTACCTAATTTATATATAATTTATATAATACTGTCCAGACGATAGAAATCTCTCCGTAGCGTGGCGCTACGGACGGCGGGAAAGTAGTTCGGCTTCCCGATGACGTTTGAGGTGTTTATAGGGAACTTTTACTATTTTTTACGGATACCGGTAGCAATTTTTTCGTAGTTTTATAGGAATCGTAACTATAGGGACTGTAATTATAGGGGGGTCGACTGTAATGTTCGTTTTAGGTTCAACAGTTTATTTACAAGTGCTGTTACTTAAGTTTTCTCCTATTTTGACGTATTAAAAAGTTGCATTTTTGTCTTAACGTAATAAAAATATTTTTATTCAACATTCACCATCAGTGCATGCTGAATCTCGACATTCGCCAGATATCGGTCATTCACAGTAACATATATATAAAAATGAAAATTATACTTGACCATAAAACTTTCCTGAGCAACTTAGCCTGAAAATGAAAATACACGACTTCAGTGTAAAATTTTTAACATGTTTATTTATGTATATAATATAAAATAAATTTCAATAAAATTTTTTAATATATCATGACAAAATATATTTGACTTTATTACTATGATTATTAAATTTATTAGAATTATTTTAAATGAATAATTAATTTTTTTATTTGTGAAAATGAATAGTTATTCAATGATAATTTTCTGCAGATACTGCATCACATATTAATACTGCAATGTTTGAACAGAATGGTCGATGTGGCTATGTCCTTAAACCCCGAGTTATGTGGGATCATTCACTGATGATGCACGGCCGTTTCAACCCCTGGGACAAAGAATTTGATGGCTTACACTCTATTAGTATGACTATCACGGTATTATATAAAATTAATTTTTTTTAATATAAATGACAATTATTATTGTTAAGTAATTTTTGCCAAAAATATATTTTATTTTAGATAATATCAGGACAGTATGTATGCCCATCAACTCATACAGGAAGTCCACAAGTTGAAATGGAAATTATTGGCATTCCAGTTGATTGTAATAGACAGAAAACAAAGTTGGTTCAAAGAAACTCATTAAACCCTATCTGGAATGATTCCTTTCATTTTAAAGTAAATAAAATTTTGTAAAAACTATTTCTCTCAAGGATTTTCGGATATTAATTAAGATTCGTCATTACTTGTTTGTTTTTAACTGTCTTTATTATAGTAGAGTACAGATTGTCTGAAATAATCAGGGCAAGGATACTTTTGGATAATCAGTTACATTCTACAGGGGAAGAATAAAAAGATCAATATCTTAATCGTAATTATAGTATTAGGTCGTTGCAAATGAAATGGCCAGTTTTTACTTCTGACTTTGAACATTTATGAATATGTAAGTTTCTTTTAAAATCAAAACTGTCTCCACCAATATTAATACACTTTTCCCAATTTGATAGAAATCATGAGAATGAGAAGCCAAAAAGTCGTTAAAGATACTTTTTATTACATCCTCTTCCTCAATGACTTTCCTTGCCAAAAAACCGATAGTCAGTCTGTTGTTAAAAAGTCTGGAAAATACAATGGATGGGGAAGAATTTCATTTGAATACTTTCATTTTTGTGATAAATAATTAAAGAACTGCAGACCTCCAAATGATGCACCTTTTCTCTCTCATCGAGTTCATGTGGTACGCATTTGTCGAGCTTCTCGACTTTCCCTAACATGCTGATGTCAAGAAACGGTTGAATAATGTTCAGTATGTTCAACCTTTCTGCAATTTTCCAGACTGTTGGGTAATGTTCCGATTTGACGATGTTCTTCCATTCTGATTTTTGAGATTTGTATTTCCAGAATGAAATTTTTTGAGCCTTCACCAAAAGTTTTATTGATATTTCGGGTTTCTTTGGCTGCATTATGTTTCTGCTTATACTCGAAAAAGAAAATTATTCAATTTCCTTTTTCCATGCCATCAGAAAAAATATTCACGTGGAACTCATGATATAAATGAGATTACATTATTAAATTCACATATTGTATGTGTGCTCTTCCAATTGCAAACATACAGCACTATTGTGAAAAAAAGTCAAACTACAAGGCCGGAAAGTTTAAATTTTAAAAAATTTGCAACGACCCAATACAATAGTAAAACAAGATTAAGACATAGAAATTTAATACCTGTGATTGATTAGAAGTAACAAAAAAATTGTCTAATCTACTTAAACAAACATTAGTCTTTCAGTGCAATCTACAACATACTGATGAAACTTTGAATTCAAAATATAAAATACATAACAGTAATATTAATAATGAGACCACTCAATAATGAGCCTGTCATCAACAATCATTATTATATAAAAACTTAAGAAAGTACTACTAATAGAAATTCTGAATACAATTTTGGTTAATCAATTTTTCAGATAATTGATGCTCTACTATACTATACTATAAATAATATGTCAGAGTTTGATTTCGTAATGTAAATTATAAAAAATGTTTCTGTAATTCATACTGCTCTTGTAAACTGGTCTTGGGCCATGCATTCATATAGACCTGACTGACTTACTGACATTCAGTGTGTTAAAATTCTTCATAAAGTTTTGAGTATACAAGCAATATTATGATCACTTTTATAAATTTACTAAAAACAAATGTCTTGGAATAAAATATTTAGAAAAAAAATAATTTCAATGCATATTTATAAACTAAAATAGAATAATAACTAATAGTTGTATATCAATATACAATCAAACCTCACCAACCACAAAAATAATAAGCAAATGGATCTTCCCAATAAACTGCCCTCTGCCATCTACCAATTTAAAAGCCTGCATAAAAACATGCATTTTAATATTGCTTTTGTTTTCTATAATTCACCATAGGTGCAGGAAACGAAGCTTGACCTACATGTAAATTGCCAGATTAAAAGTGATTGACAAGTTGTTGACAAGACAGTAATTAAGCATTGTCTGAGAGTTCTGGAAGGCAATTGGAGAACATTCTTTCATTAAAAGTCCCATTGTCACACATTTGGAAAGAGCTAGTTAAGGGTACTATCCATTGTTATGTTAAAAGCTTTCAAGGTGCTCTGCAATTCCTTCTACAAATTTGTTCAAGTCAGTCCCACACTAATTTTGGCCACCTCTGTGCTTCCAGTTTTCGGTTGTTGATAAAATGATGTCAGGGAAAAAGGCTACAATTTCTGTTGAATGAAAGAAATTGAGTTACAATCTTTAAACATACAGCACTTTATTGCCAACTGTGGCTGTAAGCCATAATATAATTTTCACTTAGTCACAGTTTTAGCATCTTTCCTTCGTTCTTTGTTCCTTCTTACCCTATTCCCTTGGGTGGTGAGAGCCAATTCGTGGAACCATGTGAACAAAGTGGGGCAAGGCTACCCAAGGGCACATTTGGAGCAGGAGAGGTCTTTTTCTCGGCTGGCCTTTGTGAAGTAAAGACGGAGGAGATGATGCTGAGTGTCATCAAGTATCGGCAAGGCTTGTGAAACCAAACTGGCATGAAAAAGATTAATGAGCTTATTGAAGTGACAACACAGCAAGTCTCAAATCTAGAAAAAGAAATACAGTGACTCAAAATCAGTCCAAGCAAGTTCCACATGGCCTTTCATGGATGTTGTGTAATGTTCATACATCCCAGGTATTCAGTTCTCTTCTGTTAACTATCTCGCTATCTCTTACCTATCCTTTCTGACTTCCTTCTTCCTTAGCATAAGTTAGTTTTAAGAATTAGTTATTGCATTACCTGAGCTCAGTTCCTTGTACACCTCACAATATTATTGTTTCCCAGACATTTTTGGATTTTGGATGATGCTGTGTTACTGTTTGTATTTTTGAGTTGGAATCCTTAAGAACCTGTATCTTTTCCACAAAAATAAATACATTGTTCCACCATCTGCTGTGCATGGTTCTTTATTCATTGTATTCATCTTCATTGGCTAATGATATTCTCATCTGTAACTTCATATAACCTTTTTTTTTTTCTATTTTGTGGGATATGAAAATTGGTCTATAAACTTCAACTATAGCAATGGCTGGTTGGCATGCTTTACACAATAAAGGTCTTTCATAAAAGATGAAGCATGGTGCGATTATTACAGTCAATGAAAATGTCGCTGAAGGATGCCAAAGATTATCCACTGCCATTGATGAACATGACCCAAAGATGTATACAATATGAATGAAAGCACTCTTTTCTACCATATGCAGCTAGACAAAACCATTTCAGCCAGCTCAGTTAGAGGTCACCAAAAAGTTAAAGATATTATCATATTCATTTTTTTTTGCACTAACTCAGATGGAAGTGAGAAGAGAATAGTCAATGTTATAGGAAAAGCAGCTTGTCCTAGATATTTCAAAAATTTTAGTCCAACACTTTACATTGATTATTGCCACAACTGAAAGGCTTGGATGACTGCTGTAGAGTTTAGCAAGTGGCTAAAGGTGCTGTTACTGCAATGAAGAAAGAAAAGAGGAAGGTGCTGTTATTACTGACACCATGAGGCATAAGAATGAGCATCTGAGAAATATTAGAATTGAATTCTTCCCTCCAAATTTCACTGGAATATTGCAGCCTGTGGATGCAGGCATTACAGAATGTTTTAAGGTATAAGCAACAAATTCTTACTTATTATATATCAAATTAAATGAGAAAAAACACCCTTCATGGTTTTTATTATTAGTCTGTGTTAGTTATTTTTCAAATGCATACAAATTTAAAAAAGGACAACAGAGACCATTCCATAGAAACATGTCACCTAAAAAGCATCAGTCCCAAATGTGTTAATCATGCATTATTCTATCAAATAGTGGTGCAA
The DNA here is from genome assembly GCF_000671375.1 of Centruroides sculpturatus. NCBI lineage: Eukaryota > Metazoa > Arthropoda > Arachnida > Scorpiones > Buthidae > Centruroides > Centruroides sculpturatus. The sequence continues at coordinate 195,452 of NW_019385102.1, forward strand.
TAGATGTACTGTATTTTGACCTTGCAAAATGCTAATAAGTTGCTCCATGTTCAGGTTGACCCAGTATGGACAATCATCACAAGGAGCTGATTCAATCACTAATGGTGATGAATCAACAATGGACAGCAAGACAGTTAGCTGTAGAATTAAGACATGGTACAAAACAATTTTGCACTGTGTTGAAAAACATGCTTGGTTATAGTCACAGAAAAATTGCGTCCTAATGGGTGTCTCGTCACTTTACTTTTATTCAGACCAGTACACCCTTTCCAATCACCATTTGGAATGTTACAACAGTGAAGGTAGCACATTCCTCGACAGGATCATCTCTCTGGATGAAACATGGATGAAATAATATGAACTAGAATGTAAATGACAATCAGATGAATAGCAACGCTCATTGTCTCCCCAGTCAAAAACTTGTACCTAGAACCCAGGAATGTCAAAGTGATGTCAGTAGTGGCATATAATGTGCACAGTACGAAAACTGCATCATGCAGTTCCACATCATCAGATTGTTAATGTTGAATACTACCAATATTTTCTGTAAAATCATCTTTGTCCTGCTGTGTGCAAAAGCAGTGAAATTTCCAAATGTGTGCCCATTGATTTGCTTGAAAATGCTTAATGTCACCAAGTGCTCCCACATCAAATTTGTTAGTAAGATAACAATGGGAGGTGCTCAAACATTTGCTATATTTTCCAAACGTTTGACTTTAATCTCCTCAAAATGAAAAAAAACAATGACGGGAAAATGTTTCCATACAAGAGAAAAAATCTTCTGAGCAGTAGGGCACTGTCTGTGGCATCAACAAAAACGTTTTTGCTGATGATTTCCAGCACCTTTCACATGTGATAGAAGGTTAAAAATTTGGGGGGGTGATTACACAAAAGGATTATTCTATGAATAAATCTTTTATCTCATACATACCATTCATTTGGAAGAAGAGTATCACATAAAAAAAAAAAAAAGATAATTTTTGAGTTTTTTTGCATAAGACAGTTCCAAAAGTATCTGTATTTTTATAGGAAAAAATGTCAGAAGTTGAACTTGCTTGGTTGCCAACAGAGAGCACACCTTATGACATTTTTGTTGTTACACTCTTCTTCCAAATGAATGATATATTTTATATCCAACCCTCATAAAAGACAATTTGAAATGAATGTAGATTATATGATAAAGAGGGATTATATACTGATTTTAAATTGCAATTATGAATTCATGCTTGTGGAGCAGCTATTACTCCATGGACATAGTATATATAATGGGGCAGTTATGCAAAAGTTTTATTTTCATTCTAGCAATTTTCTGTGGATTATTCACACAAAAATATGATATACAATAAAGTATTCAATTATCTGTTTATACGGATAAACTATAATATTTATATTAATGTTAAAAAATCAAATAATTTCAGTTATTAGATGACATAAAATAGATTTTGATTACTTTAACAGGTTACTTTCATCGATTTGGCATTTCTGAGATTTTCTGTTACGGATATGAGTACAAATCACGTCACAGCTCAAAGAGTTATTCCATTAATATGCTTAAAACAAGGTGCGTTTTTTAATAAATTTTGAATATTTAAATTAATTCTTATTGATTGCTGATTGAAATTGGGATATTATTATGGTATTTTTTAAACACACACTAAGAGCTACAATATTAGATAAAATTAGAAATATTTTATAGTTGTATCTATATTTACCAATATTGTTTCATTTATTAAATCTCAACTGTTAATTTAATACTTTCTCTTTTAACCTTTCTTTAATTCCACAAATGAACTATAATATTAGTCATTATATAAAAATGTTGTATGGTTTCTATATTGTGTTGAAACAGATAGTCAAGCTAACATTACAATAACATCAATTGAGTTTACTATTTCATTGAGTAAGATTAGGATCTTTATAACAAAGTACACAATACTCCTTTTTTCTAAAATTTAACTAATTAATTTATAACATATTCCATAAACATACAAATTCATTTAGTAAATGTAAATAATACTATATATTCGTTAAAATTATGAAAATAGCAAATAACCAACATGCAACCTGGATGGATTAAAAGTAAAGTGAAAGTTTAAGATAAAATCTAGGTGTTGAAAAACTAACATATGACAACAGAATTAAAAATTTATATGTAAGTATAAGGACAATACTCAGAAGAAAAAAATATAAACATTATTATAGATAAATAAACTTCAATGAATGTTAAAAAACTTTCTGTTAAAATCACATAATCAGTTGTAGAATGATTTCTAATAGACATTGCTGAAGAGATAAGGATAAGAGTAAAAATGAATAAAGAACAAACGTTATAAATATGAAGAAGGTAAAGATTTGATCTATGGTTATGAGTTATTAAGTAATTAAGATAAACTGGAACTAATACTATTTTTCAACAGCTATAATATTATACAATTGATCAATATTATACATTGTTAAGCAAAAAATGTAAAATAAAATTTAAACATTAAAGAAAGTAGTTCAAAGCATCTGTTTTCAAAGGACGGTTTAAAAATGTAGACAATAAAAAAATTTTCTAAATTAATATTTAATTTGTTTTATTTCTTTGGCTATCTTTTTACTGAAATTTTCTCTCTCATTTCAAACAATTTAGCATAATGATTCTGGAAATTACTAAATAAATTTTTTGATCTTTGATTTCTAAATGGAAATATATTTAAGCGTTTGAGGAGACAATGTAACACTTTATTTACTTGTAATTTATAAACAATAATTAGAGCACTACATACACGCTCTCTTCTATATCTATGTATGTGCCAATCTTTCATACTACATTTATGCTACTACTCAGTTCGTATGCATTTTATTGTTAGTGTAAAAATGAATATTGTTACTTTATACTTTTTTATTCTTGATATTAATTTAATTCTTTTAATTTTGTTTTTATATTTAATGTTAATTTTATCATTACCATATGGCCTACATTTTTAAAGGATCAGAATAATTGATTGATGACTAGTTTAAATCTATACAAAGTAATAGAAAGACAATAATTCAAATTTAAAATTACTAAAATAGGTTACAGACATGTTCGACTAAAGAATCTGCAAAATCAAGCTTTGCCACTGTCTACGCTATTTATTTATTCTGTTTGGGAAGAAGAAGGTTTGGAGCTTCCGGTTGTAAATGGAGATTTACACGACAGTGGAAAAAAATTGAAAGGAAAAATCAATTTATCCGCCGGCGAAAACGGGAAAGCCGAAACGAAAGATGTAAAATGATTATTTGATTTAAAATACGATGATAATCTTTTATAATATTAAAAGATTTTAAAATAATTAATATCTTATAGCTATCAACAACTGGAGTACCTATGAAAAGAAGAATGTTTTTCTTAATGGTTCACGGAGTCGTACCCGACGAACCTAGCACTATATTAAAAATTACTCAAGACAGCACAACGAAAGAAGTAATTGCTCAGGCATGTAATTATCGTATCTTATATTTTATCTACGTAATATATTATTTCAGAATTCTGTGATATGGAAATATTTTATGTCTAATTTTCTGATTATGTTACTGTGTTGTTTCAGGCTCTTATGAAAGCAAATAAATTAAATGAAAATCTTGACGATTATGTTCTTATTGAAGAAGTTCAAAGAGGATGGGAAAAGTCTAATCAGGAAAAATCAACTCAAAGAATACTTGATCACGATGAACATCCATTAGAAGCTCAAGCAAAATGGCAAGGAGAAGGAAAATTTATTTTGAAAAAACTTGGAAATGCAAGTTAACTATACTGATTGAAAATAAATATTTTGAAATTTTTCATAAGATTTACTTTATTAAATAAATATAGTGTTAAGAAAGTCTGCTAAAATTTTGTTTAACTAAATTAATTTTGAAATGTGCTATTTTAGTTATTCATAAAACCACTTTATCAAATGTTAATTTAAATTTATTATATATAGTTTATTTCAGTTATATTTGTGTTCAATTGCAATGTACTGTACATACATACTAAACTTTATATAGAATGATTCAAAATTTACATAATTTCATTCTTAAATAGAACTAGATGTTAATCATAAAAATAATAATTCTGAATGTTCAGTGTGTAGAACAGTTGGTATACCTCTGATTACTTAGTGATGATTTGTTTATGATTTCACTTCATGTTATTTTTCCAACCTAAATGCATATAGATAATGCAATTTTACAATTAAACCATTTTCAAATGTTCAAACTTATTCCCTAGTAAAATTCCTAACTTTCTAGTTTAAATAAATAAATCACATTATGCTGAGTAAATCCAGCATACTTTTGGATTTAACCTCTTTTTTGGATACCACAAGCTGCCTTAAATTTTTAATTCAACCGTGTGATGCTGTGAAGTATTAATAAAAGTCTGGACGTTAATGTTGCACAGCTGCTTGAGATGTCTGCTGTTGTAGTATCCTAATTGTTACAGGCTTCACAGAAACGATTGAAAGTTTAGTTATTAATCGTGTTGTATTTTTATTTTACTCCACTACTTTCCTCAATTTCTTCTAGCCATACTTTTAATTGGTTGTTGCTACAAAGCACTGCCGCTATGCTTACGAATTGTTTTCAAGATCCACCTTGGATGCCGTGTCACCAAATTCAAAATTTTTATTTTCATATCTATTGATATATACTTTATGGTTACTTTCTTTATTTTTGGTACTGGTATTCTTCTTCGCTATCCAACGTGGAGTATGACTAGTAGAAGTGTCATAAATAACTGATTTATTCCCAAGCAAAGCATCTGAGGACTGTGGCATTTCTGTATTGTCGTCATCTTTTATAAGGTCTTTGCATGGTAGAAATAATCCTTCTTCCTCATTAAAATGTCAGTCTTAAAACTTCAATAATTTCTTTGGCAATTTTTTCTCCAAAACTTTCCAAAGGATTTCCTGCTTATTGATTCACTAGCTGGTCTCTCTATAATATTTTAACTTCTCTAAAATTTTGCAATAAATTTTTAAGGCATCCATATCTTATTTTTCATAATAATTTAGAAATGTATGCTCAACATTTACATTGTCAGAGGTTTCGAGACACTCCATTGTGGATTTGCGTTCACTCCTGATTGTAGCTACCTCAAAACAAAGTAAAACTATCAAGATATATCTAAAAATCCTCTCATACAATTGGTAAGAGAAGCATTTGACACTCTAAAGAGAATACCATTTTGTTGTTATTTTCAAATGCTTGGCTTAAATATACAGTTTATATAATATTTTTGTGATTTGTTAATAAATGTAACAACAGGAAGTTTATGTTGTCTCATTTAAGTACCAAGATATTAAATTCAAATAAAAATTAATAATACATGGATATTTGAATCCATGTATTATTCACAAGCTTATCATGCTACCATTACTTATTTTCTAATAGTCCAAATTTTATACATTGCTACCTTGAAAACTAAGGCCACTGAGCAAAATGCCGAAACATGGACCAATTACTTTTGATATATGGTACATTCAAATTGTTAAAGCTCATCGTGACCATGTTAGTTTTTGTTTCTGAAGATGATTAAAAGTATAATCTTTTAGATTTGATATGATTTGAATTAGTTCTAATGATGAAATAAATATTGTTTTAAAATTATGTAGGTTTTTAAGTTCAGAAATGTATTTATTCTTTTCAAAATTAAGTAGAAAGAAGTTAGATTATTTTATATTATAAAGACACTGCATCAGTTGTTAAATTATTAATTTGAAATATTTTATTCTTCGCATATCAACACAAATCACATCCTTAATACTTTCTTTGTTTGGAATTAATTAGGATCCAAGTACTCGAGCGTGGATGACCACTATTCAAAGTTCGGCAAATAAGGAGAGAGTAAGTATATATTTTTTGTTATTTGAATTAAATTTGGAAAATTCTTATTTTTTTTATGTATTGATTTTGCAGAAAAAACTAGATGCGGAAATGAGTGGAGACGAACTTCACGATTGGGGCGAGGACGAAGATACTTTTCTCGTTTGTGTATATAACGTATCACCCGATCAGCCTTATGCAATTTTAAAAGCTCCAACGTCAAGTACAGCACAACACATATTATCTCAGGTTATTAGTTAATATCATCTGCCTAGATTTAAAATGATCTGGAATAAATCATAATTTATTCTAGAATGTTAAACTTAATATGTGATGGAAGAGAAATCATGAATTATTTGCCCATTTCTCCTGTCATTTTCATTCTTTTTAAATTTCACCTTTTGTTACTCCTCACGATTTCTATAACTAATAAGGTTTGTTGTATTTGTTGAAATTGAAAGATGATCAGATTACAATCGTCTTTGATATTTTCACAGCCACAAAAGAAATGTTAATGCCTAAGCAGGTACATGGAAAAATGACGAAGAAGAGATAGCCGTTTGATTGACACAATCAACATTGCAATAAAATTTCTGCATTTTGTTGAAGAAATTCCCATGTTTCCAGTATGAAAAGTTTTGAAACATTAAAAAGATGTTCAGTATAAGGTGCTTAAGACTAATATTGCATATTCTATTATGACATACTGGCATGTATACTACAGCATACACCAGCATGTACAAAGTATAAGATATTCTCAAGATTCTGATTTAGACATACCTGCTATATAAGTTGACCTCCAAACATACTGTAGGCTAAACTAAAATGTGGTATAGGCTATATTAAAACATTTAACAACACATACATACAGGGTTCTTACTCAAATTTTTGTTTTGAATCCTTTGCCTTTCCCTGGCCAAATATGTACAAATTCTCCGACCTTCGTGTCCCTTACGGTAATGCACATTGATTAAGTAAAAAGCTGTTTTATTACATTACTTTTTATCTTATTTTATAATTTCAGTAGCAAATAAAGACAAAGAAATATTTATATAAAATCTTATAAATTAAATGCTTTTTATTTTAAGGCTTTATTAAAAGCTCATCGTATGGAAGATCCGTCGAAATTTGTCTTGGTAGAAGAGTTAGAGTATCCCTCCGTGGCCGAGAGTACTTTTACCGGATCGGTCCGCAAACGAACTTCTCAACGTGAAAGAAGAACTTTGGACGATAACGAGAACGTATATTTGGCACAGGCAAAATGGAATACCAAGGGATGGTTCGAACTTAAAGTTAGAGAAGAAGTAAGACTATTTTAACTCTCATTTTTGCATAGAAATGAAGTTAATAAACTTATTTGTCAATGTATTTCTCAGGTAGTAGAAGAAAAAAAGAGGCTCTCTCTTAGTAGAAGTTCTCCCTTAGGAAGACTAGGGAAAATAAAAAGTCCTTCCAAACACAGAGGTTAATAATAATGAAAATATTCAATATTATATAATTTTAATTAAAATTTTAAAGATTCTTCTTTTCAGAAATAAAACGATCTTCATACGATCACGCATCCTTCGCTAGCGAAAAGACAAAAAGTAAAAGTGAAAAATTCGGTTTGAGGGAAGGAAGTTCCGACGACTTCAAACTCCTCAAGAGACAAGTGTACAGCGAGGGCGAAATAGGATCGGACGATGACAAGGACGGACAATCCGCGGTGGCCAAATTTAAAAAACTGTCGCTGCGGCATCTGAAGGTGTGGAGGTGAAAGGTCGGAAAGCGGTCGATCTCAGGAAAACGCTCCAGGCTCTTTCGACGCATTACAGAAAACGACTTTTCCCATTAAAGAAACAGTATTATTACATAAGTATTTGCAGACCGTGCATCGGAATAGAGAAGTGCCACCCCGCATCGCAAATCAAACTACGAAACGACGACAATCGTAACAACTCTAGTCACACCGTATTTATTTTAAAAAACTCATCCAGGAATATATATATGTTGCTATTTTTCACAGGGAGCACGGTGCTTTCTGTCAAGAAGGACTTTGCTACATTATATTTTATAATCATGTACTTCTTATTTCTTTTACATTTCGTCAACCGATAACAAATGTATAAATTCAAGTACTAATTTTTAATATTTCATTTTCAACGATGGAGATTATATCTGTATAATAGTAAAGCTTATGAGTTTTTGATCTCATCAAAAGTATTGACTATTAATGTTTTAAAGAAGTACATTTGCTCTTTTAATCAAAGATCAAAATTTTTAATGACCATATTCTTAAAGGGATATCATTATTCAAAAGTTGAAGTATTTTAAACATAAAAAATTTTAATGAGGGTGGGAGAGATCTCCAATAATAATATGATTTGATTCACTGTTATTTTATATTACTTATTTACATATCAACTTTTATAGAAAAAAAATCTTTTACAATATTTACTGCTTTAATAAAAGCAACAGATACATTCGATTCTTAATTTTGTAACGTATATAACCCATTGGTAAAAACATATCACATTTTTTACTTTTTTAAATAAATTTGTCTTCCAAAATAAACACACCACTAATTCTAATGCGCAACGTTAGCAGACACGATTTTATTATAATACATTAACAGAGATCTCTCCATCCTCTCCAAACTTGTTATTTACAAACCAATTTGTGTGGTAAATTATTAGAACGGATGCAAAAATTCAACGTAATCAAAAACTCATAAGTTATCTCGTATAAAATTTGATAAAGAGTTTCATATTATACTTTACGAGTCGACGTACCTATAAATTGTTGATAATATGTATATATTTTATTGAAAAGTGTTAGTATTGTTTTAATCGCCGTCGACTTTATTTCAATATACACGAAAGAGAATATATAAAGATATATATATATATATATACATACATATTTATTTATTTATTTGTTCATATAATTTTTTTAAATATACATAGATTTACTTAGTTTGTTCATGTTATTGTTATGGCAATAATATTCATTGTCGCCACTCTGCGGAATCTATAAACACCGAAACGTTGGGGGCGAAGAGGAAATCTCTCTTCCAATTGTTTATTGTACTGTATTCGCTCTCAAACCAGATCATATCCGATTAAATACCTTCTATGCTCGAATAATAATAATAATAATAATTTTAACCATTGAACGAAAACTGTATATATATATAATAAATACTCAAACTTTCATTAACGTAAATAGACCAGCAACAATTATAAGCAATCAATATTATTGTCATTTGAACTTGTTAAGTGTACACGAATATAATATATATCAATTTGGGCATTGTGAGGTGACGTGATTTAAAGAGACCAAACAGTGCCTTTGTCTACTCGGATTTCCCTTCCTTTTAAATTCGTCGGCACTGTCAGTTATATTTTCTTTATTTATCGTCGTCACGACAGGTTTAAGACTTTTGTAAAGTCGGAAACAATTCGAAATATTGTGTGGATTGTCATAAGCACCGTTGCGAATTGTTTTCTGCGCCCGTTTTAAACACGAAAGGCAAAGAGGACACCTGTAAATAATAGAACGAGGAAGACCGGACAGTTCAGGGGCCAACAATTTCCAAACGTTGATCGAAACGAAAAATTTTCTACCGGTTTCCATTTGGTCCAATACTTTTTTTTTATATAAGGCCTGTTATGACTCACCGTTTGTCCACACGTTATATTTATATAATATGTTTGCACCATTTACTGTCATCCTCCCGGTACTGCTGTACGGCTGTAATAGTATGCAATTGTACATTTAAATGCAATTATATTTCCTCATTTACAAATTAGTAAACTGTACATCTACTGCCATGCAATATTTTCTATATGTGTACATAAAATATCATTTTTTTTTTTTCGTTTTCCTAAATAAAATAGCTTTCACGTTTCTCTAACCCACTGTTGTCATTTTATTTGCTTTTCCTTCGTCTAAACGTAACACATGAAGATTTTTGAGACCTCTCGAACCCAAAAGTGCCACAATTTCATGCGTGTGGGGTGTCTTTTATTTAATGTCTCGGGATGAGGTAACAATGACAAACAAACAAACAAAATTTGGCACGGCTTTTTGTGTGTAATTAGAATCGATGCTATTAAATTTTGGTAGAGAAAGGTCATATCTCAAGGACTTAAATGAAGATGTCATTTGTTATTAACATTTACAACTTTTTTTTTACAAAACTTATTCCTACCCTCAAAATCTAGTCTTGTCATTTTATAGTAATTAAAAATGTTATAAAAAAATGTTTTTTTATAACAAAGTCTCCTAACAGATTGAGCCACTCACAATTTTATTTATTGGGCTGCAATTTTCAGATTGCAGACATATAAGATCCCACTGGTATTCATCAGTGTCTGTCCATCCTTCATTAATCTTGAGAACGGAGTCAAATAGATGAAGGTCGAGACCAGATGTAGAAAGCTTAGGGGTAGGAGGCCCAACTGAATATATATATATATACAAACTTCTGGTCCAGACCAGAAGTCACATTATTTCAATTCAAAAATTTTCTCCAGAATTTCTAAAAAAAAAGTTGAGCATAACAATAAAAAAAAAAATACAATTAATGCAAATAATTAAATAATTAAACAATTCTTAAACTTCGCCTTGCAGGCACTAAGAGGACATCTTATCAAGCCAATTATGGGTTTGGGTGACGAGCGATGGACCAACACCCAAAAAATTCCTGGTGTTTTTCGACCTTGCTGTTACCTCAATCGTTGGGCAATCCGGTCGTCTCATTAATTCTATTAGTAAAAATCTAGCAACGAGTTGCTTAACTTTTCCGGCAATATTTGGTGGTGCCATCTGTTATCATTATTAAAAAACTTTTTATATTTTTAACTAAGTATTATAAAATGGCAAAAAGCTTAATTTTGAAGGTAGGGATGGGTTTTATAAAGTTTTATTTAGTAAATTTCAAATAAATTGCTTAAATCAACAATTCTCTCATTAATTACCATTAAACTATAAAGTACTGGAAAGAGAATTTTTCAATAAATTTTTATTTATCTAAAAACGAGAAAGAAATACAGTAGAACCTCGAAAACTCGTCCCTCGATAACTTAGCACTCCGGATAACTGGTCCACACCTTGGCAGGGCGAAAAAATCCTTAGTTAATTAATTTTCATTATAGACAGCTTTATAAAAGTATAAAAGCTCTCATAAAGTATTTTTCTGAGGTCTGTCTTATCAGGTAAATTACTGTACACAGTGTATTCATTAATTTTCATTTTCATGTAGTGGCTCTATGCCTTCATAAAGGACGTACTTTTCCTTTGTTTAAGGGTATTTGGGCAGTTTATTCTCTGTTATATTCTGCTCAAGTAAACAATATACAAGTACAGTACAGTATTTTCTGAGGAAATA
>NW_019385102.1:207531-228794 GCF_000671375.1 Centruroides sculpturatus
TGCCACGTGTAACAATGGAGATGATATATAGTTTTATATAAAAGGACCCACAGACAGACAGATCAGCTGCCTGTCTGTGGGTCCTTTTATTTAAAGGACGCAGTAGAAGTTACATAAAAAGTAGACAATTACAGTACTTGTTATCACAGTGCAAAAAGCTATTGTGTTGCAATTTGAAAAAATTCTATACCTATAAATATCAGAAGGAAAGGACAGACAGGTAGCTGATCTGTCTGTCTGTCCTTTCTTAATCTGAAGAATGGAGTTAGACAGATGAAAGTCAAGAGCAGATATGGAAAGCATAGGGACAGGAGGCCCAATTAATTAAATATGAACTTCCGGTCTGCTCTGCTCTGCACTGGAAGTCACATTATTTCAATTCAAAAATTTTTCCCCAAAAGGAGTTAGATAGATGACTGGCACAACTCTTCTGTTATTGGGAAAAGTATGATGTACAGGGGCAAGACTATTGATTTGAGGTACAATAAAATACACTTTAATTTAAAGTATACGCTATTGTAAAGTATATATAATTTCTGGTTATAATAGTTTTAAATATGTATTAAAACAATTTTGAATTTACACTTGATAATAAATATAGATATTCCAGTTAACAGTACTTCACTTTTGTTTCTTACTTTAAACACCAAAATTTATAATTTTTATAACAAAGCGATGCAAAAAAATATACAGTAATACCTCGACTTACACTACCCCGACTTATGCGAACCCAGAGTTACGCGATTTTCAAATCTCGTCGAATCATCTTTTGTTTGAGTGCCAGGCAACTCTTGATTACTCACTCCCCCCACACTATTGTTCAGCTTACATGTTCGGACATGTCACACGGAATCGACACATAAACACAATTTATTTTGTGTTAACAAAATAAATTGTGTTTATTTTGCCACATTATATATTATGCCACAGTATATATATTATACATATATAATGTATTATAGCCACAATTTATTTTGTTAACAAAATAAATTGTGGCTAAATAAATAACAAAATAAATTTATTTTGTTAACAAAATAAATTGTGGCTACAATTTATTTTGTTAACACAGAATACAAACACAGAAATAAATTTATTTCTGTGTTTGTTATATCTATGGAGACTTGAGAGACTATGTGGTGATTTCTTGTAACCGTGAACGAATCAAAAGATGAGATAAGATTAACGAGAACATTTATTAGCTTACATACGTCCAATTTGGGTTTTACATAAATTGCAAAATTATACCCCGACTTACGCGGTTATCGCTCGGTCCCACCTATCGTGTAAGTTTGGGGTATCACTGTATAATAAAACATTGACCCACCCCAAGATTTTTACATTTTTGGATAAAGGAAACATTTAAATGTTGAGAAATGCACAATAAAAAAAAATTCATGGTTTTTACTGTATGTATGGATGGGGGCACAATTTTGTTCACCCTGTTTGAAACTTAACTCCTGGGCTTTTTGTCAAAAATTTCTGAAATTTTGCAGGGAGGTTTGTATTAGGGGATTGACACTCTTCAATTTTGGTGGTTAAAGGTCAAAGGGGTGGGGAGATAAAGGAAGCTGTGTGTATCTCCAGTAGGGTCAGACTTAATTAATGACGATTTTGCTCATTAGCATTTAGAAATATTTTTAAAACCCGTCGCTACCCAGAAAATTCAACTTTGTGCCATTTTATAAAATATTTAAAATAAAATATGATAACAGATGGCACCAACAAATGTTGCCGGGGAAAGTTAAACAACTAGTTGCTGGATTTTTTATTTCTAGCTTTAATAATTGCTTATAAATATATATATATATAAAAGTGTTTTGCTTTATATTGTGGAGGTTTTACATTTGTAATTTGCAAATGCGGCAGGTGCATTTGCAATTACACGGTTTTGCATTGTACTTACAGATCAAAAAGCAGAAAATGTGTTAATGTATTATTATTACTGTTTAATAACAATTTAAATATTTAGTATTATTACAAAAAGAACAAAATTAGGAATTTTATTAACAAGCTTTACAGTCTAACTACTTACAATTGTTTGTTTTTTCTTTGTAAACTAATAATTAAATATAGGCTTTAAATAATTATTAATTATGTAAAAATCAAACATTTTGAAACAAATATTTTTTTATATATATATCTTTGCTTTCAAACAATATCATTTTTTATATAAATAATACAAGCAATAGAATAGAATTATTATTTTTGCGATATATTCTCTTTTTATTTTCTCATAAATCGAGAATACTCTTACAAGTATTATTGATTAATGAGAAAAGTTTTCTGCAAAGTTTATTGCAAATTATATCATATAACCAAGTTAATATTCGCTGTTATTTTCATATATTAGTTCCATCTCTGTCACTTCTCTATACAGAATATCGATCTGTTTCTGAAGTTGGTCGTTGTGATTTTGTAACTTCTTTATGTCTTGATTTATTTTGTCGCAAGTATCCCGACACTGTTTGCATTGCTTTTCGTGCAGCTGCATATTAAAAAAGGACAATTGACTTTTCTCTAAGTATAAAATTTAATTAATTAATTTTACCTTTTCTTTCATATTCGTCAACTGGATGACTTTTTCCTTCTTGACATTTATTGAATCGATTTTTTCTCCCATTAAAAATCTGCGTATTATACGCGTCAAGGTAAAATGATCCACATTTTTCAGATATTTGTCCAGTCTGTCTACTTCAGTTTCTAATTTGTTACGTTTTGTTTGCAGTAAATCGACATTTTCTAATATGCCTGCACTTTTTATTATCGAATTTATTTTGATTTCTCCTAAATTCTACATACGAAACTTGTTATTACATTACAACAAATGTTAAAGATAAGAGAAAAATATTTACTTTTATTTCTTTATTCAGCTTATCGATGACGGTTACGTGCAGCAAATTGGCTTTTGATAAATCGGGTAAGACGTCCACTCCTTCTACTTCCACATTCCCGTACGGTAGTATTAATTGTATTTGGACATTGTTTCTAATATTATCTATTAATCCTAATACTCTGAAATGAATAAATATTTTTTAAAATATATATCTTTTATATAAAAATACTTTGGGATAAACATACCTATTTCTCTCAGTGTACATTTTATGTGACTTTTCTTGAAATTTTGTTAATTTCTGCTGTTGTTTCTTTGTGTATTGTATTATATCTGTATATGCGTGCATTTGTTCTTGCACCTGAAAGTAAAATTTCTTTTAATGTAAGCAAGCATTTGTTAAGTTTGTGTTAGCTTACCATATTTTATGACATAAAATGCAACTTTTATCAAAAAAAAAAAAAACTGTCTAATGGCAGATCCAGAAGAACCAAAATGAGATCAATTCAAAAATTAAATATATTTGAATAATTATAATTATCTTTTATTAACAATGGGCAGGACAATTGTATTGCGGATGGTCCAATAAACCGTATTTGCTATCGTAAATGTTTTTAAAAATTGAAGTTTCAAGAAATGAATTTTTAATTTCTTGTGTGAATTGGGGGTTTAAGCCACTGAAGCCCCTATGGATCCATCCGGCCTGCATCTTATATGTGGAATTGAGATTTCCTGTAGGCTAATAAATTCCCCAATGACCTTCACTAAGTTACAGTTAAAGACAACCTACCCTAACGCTTGAATAAAATTATTGTTGTTTAATTAAACATATTATTATTATTAGCTATACAGTACCTTGCCAAATTATTAGACCCATACAAAAAAAAATGATGATTTGTTAGTTTCTGATGTAATAACTCAATAAAAATGTAATTGTTGATAGGATTGTTTAAATATTTGTTTATCACATCTTATAAAATAAAAAGTAAGTTTTGCATATAAAAAGTTTAATATAATAAAATTAACTTAAAAACAAAAAATTAGTATTTTGTACTACCTTCTATATGACAAGGTGTACTCTTTATACATTTTTCCATTTTTGTTTTCGTCAATTGGCTATGATGCCATATCTTAATAAGAACCTCTATCGGTTCCCTTTTTGTAGTAGAAAGCTTATTTTTTCACATTTACAGTATTGCTATATAAAAAATCCTGCAACGAGTTGCTTAACTTTCCTGATAACATTTGGTGGTGCCATCGTTATCATATTTTATTAAAAAACTTTTTACAGTTTTAACTATTATAAAATGGCAAAAAGCTTAATTTTGTGGCTAGGGATGGGTTTTATTAAAAAATTTGTAAATACTAATGAGAAAAAACGTCATTTAAGAGTTCAACCCTATTGGAAACATGACAGACAACCCTCTTTTATTTCCCCACTCCCTCAACTTTCAATCACCAAAATTTAAAAGCATCGATCCCCCTAATAAACAAACCTTCCTACAAAATGTCAGAAATATTCAACAAAAAGCACAGGAGTTATTAAACTCTAAAGAGGATGAACAAAATCATACTCCATACACACACACAAAACCCCCAAATTTTTTTGCATTTCTCGACATTTGACTGTCCCAGAGTCCAAAAATGTAAAAATCTGGGGATAATTTTTTGACCAATTGCTCATACTTTCCGTCTGTTATATATAATAGCCAGAAAAGTAAAATGTATTACAAATTTTGGTGATATAATAGAGAATAAGAATAAAATTTTTTAAAAAGATTCCTTTTTTCAACAATATTATGAAAACAAATTAGTACAAAAAGGATGATTTTAGTCAATGGGTCTAAATAATTCGGCAAAGTACTATAGCTAAACAACTTATGTATGTATTCATGTTGAATATTTCTTAATAGCAAATTTTAATTGTAAATCTGTTTAATGTAAATGAGTTCTTCTAAATGCCTTTTTCCCCCTTGCATTGTAAAAATGTCTCTTCTAATTTAACTCTTTTAACCAGAATGCAGTAAAAAAAACTTTTGGATCCAGTGTCAAAAGTGTGGCATAGCTTTAATATGCTAAATACTTTCTTCCCTAAATATTCTGTGCCAAAATGGGATGTGTCTTATACACTGTAAAATATGGTACTTTCTTAATTTAACTTACTTCTAACTCCGCTTTAAATTTCTGCTGTCGCAAATGGCACATTTTCTCCCAATTTTCTAAGGAAATAAAATCTGGTCTGGTTTCCTCCAAAGCACTAGAGACTGTAGAATGCTCTGAAATACTCAAGAAAAACTGTTTGGAATCCGGTTCGTAATACGGATTTCCCGATTTTGAAATTAAATTACTTTTGTGAATATTTCTGAAAATTATAATTTAAAGTAAATTATTTTTCAAATGTAATAATTAATTAAAATGATATGTTTTGCATAAAACATTTTTATATACAATAATAAGTGAACTACTGAAGTAGCCAATACCTCTTTAAAAATGGATAAAGTTANAGTAGACAATACCTCTTTAAAAATGGATAAAGTTAGAGAAAGAATGGTTTTGAAGATGGTGTATTAACTGGGTCAAAAACATTAATAGTCATTAAGATTGGAGAAACTCTAAAGATTGATTACTTCACTAGATTAACTACTAGTTCTATGTAATAATAAGTACACTATATTATTTCATTAATTAAAGTATGAAAAAATGGAAGTACACTCAATTCTGTTTCCACATGGTAGATACATTCTTGTAAAAACCATATAAAAAAGACACTATGCATATGGCAGAATAGAAGATTAGTTCCACCTTAAAAACAGTAAACATAAATAATATAATATGATGTGTTTCAGCAAATATTTTAATTAATTTAATAAATCAGAGAAGGAGCAATTGTAACTTACCTAAAAGGAAAATTTAACAAATTTTCCTTTAGTAAGTTACAAATTTATTTAATAAATTTATATTATTGACATAATTTTTAATTTTTCAATTAAGCACCAAATAGCATATGAAAACTATTCAGTATCATAAAAAAGTGAAAAATACAATCATACAAACAAATTATCAAACTTCAAATTTAATTTTCTCAGCCTGCTTTGAACATGGGGAAAAAACTGGAAATTATGCAAGCCAAATCTGAAAATTTACTCAAGTGTGTGTAGCAGCCTTAAATGCAAATTCTAAGAAAGAGAAAATTTCTTAGAAAAGAAAGTATGGATATTTTTTGGGCTGCAATTTGAAAAAATTGTAGACCTATAAATTCCCACTGTCGTCCATCTGTCTTACCTTAATCTCGTCCTTTCCTTAATCTATCTTTCCTCATTTATCTAACACTGTTCGAGAACAGTGTTAGATAAATAAAATTCAAGACCAGACACGAAAAGCTTACAGAGAGGAAGCCCTGATTAACTTTATACAAACTTCCAGTTCAGATCAGAAGCCACATTATTTCATTTCAAAAATTTCCCCAGAAAGGAGTTAGATAGATGACCACCAGACTCCGTTGCTAACAGGAAAAATGTGATGTACAGGGTCAAGACACTACAAGCACAAGTACAAGACTACAGTACTAATTTAAGGTGGAGAACATATATTTTAAATTAAATAAATTTTAAAAAATATGATTAAAAATTACAACTTGGCATTGTGACGACAACACAATGAATAATTGCTTGCTTCTTTTTAAAAGTTGATCTCTATATATTATTATATCTTTACTAAAATCATTGAATAATAAATATATGATTTTGTAGACATGTTCTTTCATTAACTGTGCAAATTTCATTAATACTGTTAGCTTCTCAGACAAGGATACACACACAATTAACTTAAAAACCTTTCATTAAGTTATCACAATAAAAACAAAATTAACTACAGACTACACTGTCCTAGCAACTACACTCTCTTATCCAAACTGATAAAGAATTGCTTGTAATTTGTCATATGATTCTTAGCACCCAAGTCAGCACACCATAATTGCAATGTTTCTTGCAGTCATAACACTAACGTGCATTCTGTGTCATCCGCATGTATATTGTCGGTCTCTGCTGTAATAAAAAAAAAAAAAATATATATATATATATATATATTTTTTTTTATTTAACAATAATCATCTTTATGTATATATGTAATATTTTATTAATGTAATTAACGTAAACGATCGTCGCGATTGCTGTACGCGCGGTTTTATTTGTGTTTTGGGCTGTTTTTGTGTGGCAGCACGGTGAGAGTGGTGGAGGAGTTATATATAGTGGGGAACCGGAAACCAGGCAGTCTGGTTCCTGGCGTGCAACAGTGAAGGTGTGTCCTTCGATTGTCTTGTGTAGACCCTTTGTGCTTTGTGTAAGCTGCCACGTGCCAGGCTTAAGCCTACCTATCGTATTGTGATTCAATTGTATATATATGTTTGGTGCATAAAGTTTGTTAGATAATATATCGTACTGGTCTCCTCCTTTTTGTGGCAATCATTTCTCATTCACCTCTGCGGATATCATACCTCAGATATTCGCAGATTCCACATATTGGCGTCCGCGACAGGATTGCCACGTGTAACAATGGAGATGACGAGTATGGAACCTTCAGACGATCGTTCAATCCCTGTACCAAGCACCACTTCCCAAGCAATTCATCAGGATATGGTAAATGGAACCCCAGTAGTCACGGGATATCTAGGGATGATTCCAATGTTCTCTAGTTCACCGACGGATAGTGTTACAATCGAGCAATTCTTCGACATACTGGAAGAAGTGTCGTCCATCGCCGGATGGGACAATGGAACACGTTTGGTAGTGGCACAATCGAGACTGAAGAATGAACCATTCAAGTTACTTATGGACTTGCGGGCTGTTTATGGTAAGGACTATGTTCGAATAAAGACGGCTCTTGTATGTAGTCTCCATCGGCCTACAACGAGTGAAGGAAATACATTGAAGGACTTTATTAGTATACGACAAAGGCGCAGCGAAACTGTCGGTGAGTACAAGGTTCGTTTATGTATCGCGTTCGAGAAAATGATTTGTTCGAATCCTCATATGGCTACGCTAAGGGACGAGATGCTCCGTAGCCAGTTCGTCCAAGGACTCACCCTGGAATTGAGGATGAAGTTGTTAGAACGCGATCCTCAGTCGTTTGATAGTGCGGTCGAGGTAGCAGAAAGATTGTATAAGATCGAACAATCGTGCGGTTTTCGTGAAGTTCAGGTGGGTGGCATAGTCGTGCCTCAGTTTAACGGGATGGAAGATCCAAGTAAGGAATCAACTAACATGGCCGAGCTATCAGCAAAACTGACTAGTTTAGAGGAAACCGTTACTAAGCTTTCGCAGGCAGTCATGGGATTGTCTGTTAATCCAGACAAGCACGACACTAATGGACAAACCAAAAGGGCTAGTCCCGAACGGAAATGTTTCATTTGCAAAAGCAAAGACCACCTGCGCTCTAATTGTCCGTTAAATTTAAACTCGAACGGAGCCACTGTCGCAGCCGGATCAGTGGCTCGGAATTGATCATCGACCTGGCTGAGGAACCCAAAATCAACGACCACAAGCTCCCAATTATTTCTGGTGAAATTAATGGGCGCACTGTGAGCTTGTTAATTGACACCGGGGCCGAAAGGTCCCTCATTAACCAAAGAAATTTGGAGTCTCTGGGGAGTGCAGACCACCAATGTAATGTGGTCAACGTAAGGGTCAAAGGGGTATCTGGGGGCATCATGAGATGCGACAGGAGTTTTTTGTTTAAAGTGAAGTTCGATGGTAAGGTCGTTCCTACGCAATTCATCGGTGTCGACTCTGGGATTTTGGTCGGGAATCACGGCATCCTTGGCATGGACTTCTTGTGTGCCTGCCCGGAAATCTTGACAAAAATAGCGCACATCATGAAAAGGGGTGCTGTTGTGGCAAAAGGAAGTTCGGCAGTTACGTTTGTGTCATTGTGCAAAACCCCCAATTCACCGGACCCAATTGGACAAGTCGACTTATCACACTTACCCAGTGAGCAAGCTATAAAGATACATGATATCAATTCCGTATCCCCTCCTGAGGATAACAACAACAGGAGTGTAAATGATCGAGTGATTGCATCTCAGCAATTAGATAGTCGGATAATTGAGATCCGCGACACTCTGTTAAAAGGGGAAGTTGGCAACACCCCCACTAACCTCCAGGACTTTGAGATGAGTAATAATCTCTTGATCAAAAATGGGCTAAACTATAGAGGTGAGCCTGTTAAGTGCCTTTGTGTCAGCGACACTATGCAGATACCTCTAATTGAACATTACCATGAGATGGGCGGGGGTGCAGAAAAGACCCTGAAGAAAATGAGGGGCAAGTATTTCTTCCCTAATATGAAGAGGAAGATCAAACATTTCATAAACAGGTGCGAAATTTGTCAAAAATTCAATCGCACCACTCATAAGGTGCCGATCCAAGAAGTAACTCACCCGAACGAACCGATGCAAGTGATCGCAGTGGACGTGATAGGTCCCGTGCCCGAATCACGAAGGGGAAACCGGTACATTATCGTTTTCGTTGATATGTTCACAAGATTCATCGAGGCCATCCCCGTCCCGGAGGTGTCGTCGAAAACTATAGCGGACTCCCTCTTCGAGAATATTGTGTGCCGTTACGGCGGCAGGCAAACTCTCATTTCCGACCGGGGGACGAACTTGACCTCGAAAATTATGAATGATGCATACAACATACTGAACATCGACCGGAGATTAACTAACGCATATCGACCTACTTCCAATGGGACTTGTGAGAGGGCAAATAAGACTATAATTGAAATGATCTCCAGGATTTCGAATGGCGACAATGCTGATTGGGATAAATATATTCCATCAGCGTTGTTAGCTTACCGTACCACTATTCACAGTTCGACTGGTGAGACGCCTTCTTTCCTGCTGTACGGGTTTGATCCCGTCATCCCTGGTGAGCCCCGTACCACGGACATGGATCAAGATGCTAAAAGTGCTCTGGACTACCGTGAAAAACTAATACGTAAGCTCCATGTGTGTCGTGAGGCAGCGGAGGTATTCAACAAAGAGCAATTAGCAAAGAAAAGAGTGTACTGGAATAAAAACCGAAGGCTGAGGAAATTCAGAGTTGGGGATTTGGTATTAATTAAGAAACCATCAAAAGTTACACATAAAAAATTCTCGGCATGGCATACCGGTCCTTTCCGGGTAGAGGAAGTCCTCAATGATGTAGTGGTCAGGGTAAGAGGCCGGAAGTTGAAGGATAGCCAAACTATACACATTGACCGCCTTAAACCCTTTTATGGGTGGAACAATAAAATCAAAGGAGCTAAGAAGGATAATCGAGGAACTAAGGTCGAAGGCGTAAGGGAAAACGAGGAAGAGGAAGTTGATCATCGGCAATCTCAACCTTATAGGGGGTTACATAGACCAATTTCTCACCCACCCCAAACTCCGAGCCTCCCAGCCGACACACGGCCTGATAGAAGCCAAGATGACGTGGCTACTCAACGAGATATCCCCTATCACTTAAGACAACGGAGGGTTGTTGATTACGTCACCCTGAACCGTGGTTATTAAAATAATGATAATAATAATAATTTTTTTTTTCTTTTGGGGGGGGCATATGTGTCATCCGCGTGTATATTGTCGGTCTCTGCTATAAAAAAAAAAAAAAATTGTTTTCTTTTACCTATAACTATCTTTGTGTATATATACATATTTTGTCAATGTAATTAATGTAAACGATTGTCGCGATTGCTGTACGCGCGGTTTTATTTGTGTTTTGAACGGTTTTTGTGTGGCAGCACGATGAGAGTGGTGGAGGAGTTATATATAGTGGGGAACCGGAAACCGGGCATTCAGATTCCTGGCGTTCATGTGTGAAGGTGTGTCCTTTGATTGGTCTTCGGTGGACTCTTTGTGTAAGCTGCCACGTGCCAGGCTTAAGCCTACCTATCGTATTGTGATTCAATTGTATATATATGTTTGGTGCATAAAGTTTGTTAGATAATATATCGTACTGGTCTCCTCCTTTTTGTGGCAATCATTTCTCATTCACCTCTGCGGATATCATACCTCAGATATTCGCAGATTCCACAATTCCTAATGTGGTGTAAGGAACCAAGTCCGAGCGTTATTTTTAGTTATTTTTTAGTTTGCTTTTTATTTTATTTTTGTTTGGGGCTTAGGCTTATGTTTTGTTTGGACGAATGTTTCCTCACCACTCACCTTAGAAACTTAAAAATAGAAGAAAAAGAGCCAACTCACCGATGAAAAAAAAGCGCTGTAGAAAAACTCACACACACTTGCGCTACCGAGCGGAAAAAAATAAGTCTGCACTGAGAAAGAGGGGGGAGACCTCACACACACAACTTAAATTCACTAAACCTTAAAGAATAAAAACACCCCGAAAAAACTGTCAAAAAGAATAATGTAAAAGGTTAGCGAGTATTGTCAGGAAATAGGCTGCCAGGCAGAAAGGAAAGTTTACTGTTAGCGATAAGTATGTAAATGAGAGGAGTGATCTCAATCAGAATTGTGACGTCACCTCATAGTATAAAGTCCAGGCCTGGCACATTAATGCGAATCTATGTAAAGTACCCATTAGGTAACAGCTATTTCCGGCACACATTCGTGTCGATAATCGTTGTAAAAGGCGTAAAACAAACAAAAAATAACTTTGTACTTTACAGTGAGATATGAAAGGGTTTTCATTATCCTACTAAGACAAACACCCGACAAACTAAACATGTAGTAGATGATATATCATGCATAAATAAATTAATTTTATAACTATGTACAAATTCAATAAAAGATTTTGGCTCTAGGATGATTTCTCCAGCTGACCATAGACCCAACTGTCAGTAGAACAATAAAAAATATATATAAAGGACCACAACACAAAGTACTACAATAACACTGATCTGATACAATACACAAAAATAATTTTTCTAAAACTAACCTTTAACACTAAACTAAATCTAATAAAAAAAATGACTATAGGGACGAGAGGTAGATAAAATGGCAGATAGGATAGGAAAGAATACCTGGGTAGTGCAAATGTTCAGTTTGTTAGGGCTACATGGGAGATTTTTAACAAAATTCTCACTTCTGTCTTTACTTGTCTTCAGTTCCCCTTGAGGGGTTTTCACATATGTTTGGTTCCATTAGCTGGTCACACGTTTGGACTCATCGAGCTGAGATGCCAACACTAACAATAACTTCGGACCTACTGTTTCCTATTTGAAATTCTTCCATTTACTTCACTCATTTACTCAGGCCTGGCACTGTAAGTTTCTCCTTTCATCGTCCTCCTCCTTTCAGCATTAGCTTTTCTTTGCTTTGATGCTGATGAATTCTAGGAAGTGGCCCTCACTTCCAAGAAAGAAGAATTAAGAAAGTTCTAGAAGGTGGAAACAGCAGGAAAAAATGTAAGAAGAACAAAAGGACAAAAGCATATAATATGGCAGCCTGCCACAATGGCATCAGAGGGACCTGGATCTAGAAGAATCCTTAGACATGCCTTTATAGGACAGAAAGGGCACTTTCTCATCATTTATTTTCCACTCAGCTGTTTCAAGTTTTGGTTTCACTTTGTGAGGTCCGGACAGGTTCGAACTGTCACGGAATTTGCAAGAAACAGTTACTTTAGAGAAAAAGTTTAATTGTTTAAAAATGCAAGAAAAAAATGGCTGTAGTCCAACACCTTTTGTTTTATCAAACTGCAATGCAGAAACAATAAATCGAAGGAATGTGGTCCTATGATCAGTGAGCGAATTCAGCTTCAATTTTGACCTTTTGTGCATTCCAGGTAACAAGTCCCATTATGCTTTGTAATGAGGGACCAGCCACTTGGGAAGTGTGATTGAGGGAGATTGACCAACCAGAAAGGACAAAAGAATGGAGACTGATATAATCCCCGACAATCAAGGGCATGTTGCACTTAGTTATTTAACATTCCAATCAACCAACACGCCAAAAAACGCAGTTTTCCATCTATTGTGCCAACTTGTAACCCATGCCACTACAGACTCAGACTGTGTCACCAATAACAACCAACGGAGTCTCCCCACCTGCCTTACGAACTTGTCAATGCCACTGCCCCAGGGCCACCTTCAATCAGCAATCGAGAAACAACGTTGATGCCCAGGACATCCAAACCACCAATTGTTTTAGAACAAACTATCTTTGTATAGTGTAAGTTACTTTTATGTTAAAATAAACAGTTTTTGTTAGACACTTGTCATCTTTGTCTCCTCTGCACCACCCATATACATAAGGACCCTAGACCATCTCTGACGCACAATTAACTGATTGCTCTAAAAGTCGGAATCTTACACTGGTGTCCAAGAAGTGGGATTTTGAGTCCCCAATCTCCACCGGCTCAGCTTCTTACAACTTTCATTATACATAATCATGTTCCTTCTCAGATAAGTAACATTTTCATTTTGAATTTCCACACCTGATAATTTTTGTTGGTTAACTTTCCACAGTAAACTTTGTCAAAGATGAATGAACCATTTTCATTGTTTTCAGAGACCTTTCTTTTCTTTCACACAAAACTAGACCCAAAACCTGTTATTCTTAGTTAGACAAGGATATATATACAGTTCATATTCACTTAATAAGAATTTTTTATTATTAAAATTGTCTCGATAAGAATAGAGGTAGTACATTCTACACTGTCTGAGTAGATTATATTCATTCTGGATTGAATAATGATACCAAATTAGATAAATATAATATATAAAGCACTGAACATGTCCTCTTAATGTATCTGTAATAGAAGCCGTCACTTCTTATGCAAGTGAAACATTCTCACGGGCAAAAACACGAGCAATGCTTATAAATGCAAAACTTGCCAATACCAACAAGCAATCAGAGGATATAAAAGCACCTGATTTTTCCTCATTGAATATTCAGTCAGTTATTTTTCTAGGTCATCAATTAATCCACTATTCATTTGGCCAGCTAGTCAACAGCAAGATTTGCCTCAACCATATCACCCTTTCCCTGTATATAGTTGTGCATTATATGTTGTAGACTAAATATTGCAACATATCTTACACTGTTAATCTTTCTCACAAAATTTTTTATCATTGATTATAGAGATTTGGTTTTCTGAAAGAATAAACAATAAATTATTTTAATTAAAATTTTTGTCTACTTACTTTGGTTTTTTCTTATAGTAGGTGTAAAGTTCTCCATGATACAGAGTCTTTAACTCTTTTTTAGCACAAGATTCAACAGTTTTATCTTGATGCTGACACATTTGAAGTTTCTCACTTATAATCTTTTCCAAATTTTCAGCTTTTCGTATTAAAAATTTTGTATTTTGCTGAAATATTAAATAGAAAAATAATTTTCATTAAGAATTCACAAAGCAAATTCATTACACTGTATCAAAATTTTGTAGTAAAAAGTGCAAATATTTTGTAATGTTTTAAAATATTCTCATTTACATTAATGTAAAGATTGTTGCAGATAGAAGAGACTAGAACCAAGTGCAAATATAAGTTCCAGTTCTTCTGTAATCTTATTTAACAGTTTTCAGTTCTGAAGCTCAAATTTTTCTTAATAGTTCTAATTTTTATATTTTTCATTTCATTCAAGAAAAATCTGATGACGACATTTTTAAATAGATACATTCAAAAATTATTTCAAAGATTTGATTTTAAATGTTGTATACCAGAAAAATTAGTTGTTTTTTTTAAAAAAACATAGATACACTAAAATTTTTAGAAACACACCTGTTCTCTTTGATTTTCTTCAATTTTATGTTTGATATAACAATCCCATTTCATAAGTTCATTTTCAGTAACAATACTTAACAATAAATTACAAATAAGAAATTCTTCTTGATAAATTACATTAACCGTAAATAATTTTTGCTTTTTTAATTCGTTTAATTCTTCGTCAAAACTAGTCGTGATCTTTTGTATGCTATCTTTTAATCTTTGTTTTTCTGATTCCAGATGATGCTTATACATTTCCAAACTCTGTAATCTGTCAAATGTGTTTTGAAATTCTTTCACTTCTAATTCTTCTTGTGTAAAATTTTCGACTTTCTTGTTCGAAATAAATTCCGATGGCTCCGGAGTCTGAAATTGTATATTAAATTTTATTTCATTTATTTTCATTAATGTTATTTTAAAAAAAACAAACCCTTTTTAGTTGCTGGTCAATTTTTGTTTCCACTAATCCATATAATGATTTATAAAGAATTTTTTCTCTCCAAATTTTTTCCTGAAATCATTGGAATAATAAAAAAAATTTTGATTATTCATCCTAAAAACATTATTAAAAAAATATTTCAAACACTAACTTGGAATGTTTCATCCATAATATCTTCAGATTGTTTCTTTTCATTATGCTCTACAACAGACTGCATTCTTTTAGATGATAGCTGTATGATTTTACATTTATGCAATTTAAAACTATTTCAAAGTTAAGATTATGATCAGTGTGAAACTAATTGTACCTCCTCAGGTTCCACTTCAAAGAGAAACTGTGGATTTTCATCAGATTTCCATTCTGGAGTCCATACTTTGTCATCTATTTCCAATTCTTTATTAATTTCTTCAATTCGCTGGTTCATTTCTTTTGTTTTTGTCATTTTATCTTTCTTTTCTTCGTACATCTCATTAAATTTCTTATTAAACTTGCATTTAATTATATGTATAACATCCTTAAAAATAAAATTTAAATTTTAGCTAACATTTTTTTGACATATATCTACAGATGCTAAAAGTAGGCTACTGTATCATTAAAGATTTTATTTATTATGTTATCTGAAATAAGAATGCTTTACAATGATTCAGTTTTAATTAAGATAATATAATAAAATCTCATCAGTAATGTCTTTATGCTTTAACAATCATATATGATGTGTGAAATTACTAGCATGATAGTAATGCTGATGAAAATTTCATGTCATTTTTGTAATGAACATGAATCTTATTTCATGTACAGTACAGTTACAAATCTTTCTTGACACACAGAATATATGACAATGTTTTAGGCTGAATAAAACAAAATAAAAGTAAACTACTATATTTTCATGCATATAACTCAGTGGTGTATACCCTGAAGAAAATTGCCAGAACAAAAGTAAAACCCTCACCCACTGCATACCCCACCTTCCATAGGTACAAGTTCATAATTTGTGATTTAAAATTGGCATGTAACTCACTCCCATTACATAATCTACAACTCTTTTTATATTGTCTTTTAAATATGGATTAACCTTGTGAAAATATTGTTTGCTAAAAAATTTAAATATTTAGATAAGCATTATAAAGTTGTTTGAAAAACACTATTTACTTTATCTAGAGAAAATTACTATATGTCATCTATAAAGTGAATAGATAACTTTCTATATCATATAAAGAACATATAGGATGTTCAATAAGTCATGCAGCCTATGGGAAATCACAATACATCACAACAAATGTTTGAAAATGTAAGCCATTCACAGATTCGTATAAGTGCATGCCATCAAATTATGTTGCAAAACGCCAGTTGGAGCACATCCAAAGAAATGTTTGCCACAGAGTTCTGAATGTTTGTCTGCAAATCCACCAATATTTGTGTAGATGCAAAAAATAGGCAGTGGACTTCAGGTGTTCCCATAAAATAAATCAGACAGACTGAAATTGAACTATTTGGAAGGCCACAACTTCTGCAAAATTATCCTTTTGAAAAAGACATCCTCCAAGAATGCCACAAGTTGTGTTCTGTACTACTGCATTTTCTCACAGGTGGCATGACTTATTTCCTGTATACAGAATTTTCTGTAATGATAAAGCATAAGTACTAATGCTGATAAAAATTACATGTCATTTTCATAATGAACATGAATCTTATTTCAGATGTTACATTTTGATTTAATTTATAAGTTTAAATTATAGTTTCCAATTACAGTTAAATTAAATTTCAATTATGATATATTTCATCTTAATACAGTTGAGTCCAATTAGGACAGCACTCGAGATCATTGTGTTAAGTGCCCTGTGGCTGTATGCCATATTGTCTGTTTTTGTCTTTTGTTCTTCTTACAATGTTAATAATAATCAATTCTCTCCACTTTTTCATGTCTAAAGAGCTCTACATAAAACACACTTGAAAATATTAAAATTCATTACCATAATTTTACTGTACTTAAATATTGTTATCCATTCTTTTATTATCAATTTTATTGTTAAACTAAATCATCAGTAATTACCAGTCACACTATTTCACTTCTTCCCAGAAATACATTACGAAGCTTAGCTGAAAAGATGTGAACATCCTCACTCTAAAATTTTTGAATCCTTTCTAACAGGACATACAGTATAAAAACAAATNGTCCTGTATACAGAATTTTCTGTAATGATAAAGCATAAGTACTAATGCTGATAAAAATTACATGTCATTTTCATAATGAACATGAATCTTATTTCAGATGTTACATTTTGATTTAATTTATAAGTTTAAATTATAGTTTCCAATTATGGTTAAATTAAATTTCAATTATGATATATTTCATCTTAATACAGTTGAGTCCATTTAGGACAGCACTCGAGATCATTGTGTTAAGTGCCCTGTGGCTGTATGCCATATTGTCTGTTTTTGTCTTTTGTTCTTCTTACAATGTTAATAATAATCAATTCTCTCCACTTTTTCATGTCTAAAGAGCTCTACATAAAACACACTTGAAAACATTAAAATTCATTACCATAATTTTACTGTACTTAAATATTGTTATCCATTCTTTTATTATCAATTTTATTGTTAAACTAAATCATCAGTAATTACCAGTCACATTATTTCACTTCTTCCCGGAAATACATTAGGAAGCTTAGCTGAAAAGATGTGAACATCCTCACTCTAAAATTTTTTGAATCCTTTCTAACAGGACATACAGTATAAAAACAAATAATTATAATATTGCCATGTAAGGTCCTGTGACTTGGTCACTAATCACTTTGTGGCCATCGGCAATATTGTTACATATTTTATCATTAGTTTGTAAGTTAGTTTTTAATAGTTCCTTATTCCCTTTGTTCTCAGTCTGTCTAAAACTTTCTTTTCATTTCCTTTCTTCTCTCTGAATCCACCGATTCCAAGAACTGAAGACGATGAGCCACTAATCCCCAGAACTAAATTCAACGAGTACCAGTTCCAAGAACTTAAAACAAAGGGGAGCCAAGGCCCGAGACCAATGAGAATAAAGAACGAGTTAGTCTGGACTGGACCTTCGTGGGAGTCAGAATTAAGAGAGAGGAGTGCTCTAGATTGGAGGTGACTTGTGGCTGAATAATTCTGAGGGAAGAACATTTTGGTTACTAGAGACGAATAGAGTCTCTAAGGTCAGTGTTGGATCGAGGTCCCTACTTTAAAAAGATAGAGTAGAAGTGACCATGAGATAATCCTGAAATCCTGGGTATTGTGATCTTTCCCCTTTTCTGTCTACTGTCTCATAGAATCTACTATGCTTTTAGGTATAAGTTAGTGAGTAAGAGTTAGATTTAAGTTCCTACACGTGTACTATTGTCGCGAATTTATTTGTGGTACTAGACAACCAATTTACTGTATATAGTACAAATTCAGTAGAGTGGGATCCAATAAGAACCTAGTTCATGAGCGGCAAATAAAATATTTGTGATTTTATTTGCCACTCGTGAACTAGGAATAACTAGAATACTTAGTAAAAGACTTTACTAAGTATTCTTTGTGCTAGTCTATTCGGTAGTCTATACACATGTTGCTCACGAACTTCACAACTTCTTGAGATGAGAATGTATATGTCATCTATGCTGTCTGTTCATATATATTTTATGATATCATTTAAATATACAATTGCTTCTTGTATGTGTCCAATAAAACCTGTTCATCATGATTCTGTAAAAAATCTTTTGCCTGTCCATATATTAAAAAACTGATTAATAGAAGGTTTCACTAAATCTCCACATAACATATACCATAGTGTCAAGAGTTCTGTCATGATGTGCTCTGGACCATGACATACTGTAAGATTAAAAGATAAATACTTATAAATCTTCCTTAGAAAAACACTTCCTTCTCTAAACTGTTGCTCTAAAAGTGCTGCTAACATGGTGCTCATTTAAACAGACTGTTCTTCTATATACTGCCCTGTTAATGAAAGTCCCTATAATGTAAAACAGAAAAGAAAACGAGGAACACGAGAGAATGCTCTCTCTTAAACAAACTGCTCCCTTATCCAATGCTCTGTTAAGTGGATTCAACTATATTATATTAATATAACAATATAACATTAAAATATATTGATTAGAATTTAAATTTATTTTAAAAATTAAACAACAGTTTCAATATAATGAAAAACAATTGACAATAATGTATTTAAAAATTGCAGATTGTTTTATTATGCTGGAGACCTCACACAGACACTTATTCAGAAGTGAGAATTTTTTATTTAATCTAATTTAATACTTCAAATTGTTTTATTTCATTTCTTTATTTCACTAGCATAATTTTCTAGCATACACCTTTCACTTAAATGTCACAAAACAAAATATATTGAGAAATTATATTTGTTTAATTAAAAATAAAAACCAAAAAACGGAATAACAAAAGGTCTATTATTAGACCTCCTGTTGGCTGAAATATTCATTATTAATTTTTGTTTTAAATAAAATGAAATAAATAAATTTCCATCTCTGAATAAGTCTGTATTTCATAATTAATCTAAATTCTTGGACTTTATTCAACATAATAAACATACATAGCTTTATTCCAATTAATAATTGATATTTGAATAAGAAAAAAAGCAATAAATTGAAATTAAATAAATATAATGTACTAAATATGAAATTTTTAAAAAAATTCAAGAATAATTTCAATCTACACAGTTTCTATATGAATTAATTAATTAATGCACTTTTAACAGTGGGTAAAGTTAAAAGAACATTGATATTTTTGACCCAATTAAAGTGCTATCCTCAGACATGGAAAGTTGAAAATAAAACTATTAAGTTACTACATTTCACATAAAAAATGTTCACCTTCAATAGAACTATCTGATCTATTTTCTGCTTCATTGTTAATAACTGAAATTGATTATAAAGCAAAGGATAATCAATCTCACATTCTAATCTTTGAGAACCTGACCACTTTTCGTCGGCAGGAATTTCTGAGTAAGTAGAATATAAACCGTCGTTATCGATTTTAGTTTTTTTCTGTGGAAAAACATTTTAAATTTTATAAAAATTAAAATTGTTTTAAATCAAAATTTTATTATTATAAAATAAAACAAAACTTATATTTACCTTCATGCTTTCTTGAATTTTTTCATTTATTCTCACCTAATAGTATAATTAATTTTTTAGTAGTAATTGTAAAATAGATTAATATATAAAAGATCTTACTTCATAAATGAGATTTTCCATTTCTCTTGACCATTTAATTTGTTCTAATTCTATTAACTCTTTCTCTGGTTGCTTGGGTAAAGGATAATTTTCAACTTTTACATTACTATAAAATCCCTAAAACACAATGTATAATAATTTTAAATCAGTGTTTTTTAACCTTTTTCCCTTTTGAGCTTAATGGTCCCCCCATAATTATAGCTTGGGAAAAAATTAAAAAATAAACATTAAAAATTTCACTGCTTTTTTAAATATTACTAGATGGATTTTTAATTAAAATAATTTTAGCATATTTATTAATTAATGTATATGTACTTATACATTCATTTTTAAAAATAACATATGTAATAAATTGACATTTCAATTGCGTTTCTTCATGCAGCACTGCTCGATCAAAAGTATATGCTAATCAAAGTGCTATAATGTAGTGAACTCTTTCTAAACATTTGCTACAAGGAGTCGCTGCAGCAAAGATAAAGCAGCTTTTACATCTGCTACACGTGTAAAGCAAAATGGATACTTCATGTGTATAATATTATATGCTGCAAAACTAAAAAATTAAAAGTGACTGTTGATAAAAATATTATGAAAAGATTATGGAGGATTAAATTTTATAAAATGACTGAAAGTTATCTAAAGAATAAGAAAATACTATGTTTTAAATATAATTATCTACCTCCTATCTCTTTGTTCATATTTTCAAAAAGAAATGCTCAATTCTTTATATCTCTTTATTTAAATATTGTAGTTCTTTAACTAAAGCACTACTTTCAGTTGTAACTGGAATTAAAGGATAGATTAGCTCAAGTTGAAAGTGTTTCTAAACTATAATGCAGTAGCGTGTAGCGATAACTGCTCGTGACATCATTTTCTTTACACTCTTGCTATAAAAAGAAACATGAGCCTTACTTTATTCACCTCAGTTTCTGTCCACATTAGTATTGCCAGACATGTGACATCTAAAATCAGTAGATGTAATCAAAAATTTTTGGTAGATTTTGCATAAATTCAGTAGATTTGAATTGATTGAAATGTAAACCCTTAAATAACTCAACACAGAAAAATGGACTTACAT